>NW_021822167.1:0-37715 GCF_901001165.1 Salmo trutta | reverse complement strand
AAGTTCCGGCTGTCAAAAAATTGGGGCAATCCACAAGAAAATAGTACACTCCTTTGAGCCGGATTTGAACCAGCGACCTAAGGATTGCTGCAATTAGCACCTACAGTCCTCCGCTCTACCAACTGAGCTATCAAAGGTCGACAGTGTATATTCCAACGCCATCGCCTAGATGGTCATAAGTTCCGCTGATGGATATGAGCCCTTTTAAAAGTTAAACTTCTTAGTTTGGTGGTTTCATGGAGATGACAGGGATTGAAGCCGGGTCCTCATACATTCAAAGCATGCGCTCTTCTGCTGAGCTACATCCCCTTAGAATGCCAGTAGTTGCATTTGGGGATAGAGAAAATGTGAGCCGAGGGTAAAGAATGCTGTTTAGGCCCGACACTGCTGAAGGTTTTTCCCTCTCCCTGGTGGTCTAGTGACAAGGATTTGGAGCTTTCGCTGTTGTGTCCCGTGTTTGATTCCCGGTCAGGGAAAGAATTGCTTTTGGGGAAAAACTTGGCAAATGTCAAAAAGTCGGCACAAACGCAGAAAAAGTTATCCTCCTTTGAGATAGTGTGAGCCAGTGACATAAGTATTGTTGGAATTTCTCGTACACTCCGCCGCTCTACCAAATGTCCTATGGAAGATCAACAAGTGAAGAATTCGGCGCTCTCAGGGTAAGATAATATGTTAGTCAATCGCAAGTCAAAGTTCACGGCTGTCAAAAAATTGGGGCAATCCACGAGAAAATGTACACTCCTTTGAGCCAGCGACCTAAGGATTGCTGCACTGAGCACCTACAGTCATCCACTCTACCAACTGTCCTACGGAAGATCAAGAAATGAAGAATTTGGCGTTCTCAGGGAAAGATAATGTGTTAGTAATTTGCAAGTCAAAGTTCACGGCTGTCAAAAAATTGGGGCAATCCACAAGAAGATATACACTCCTTTGAGCCGGATTTGAACCAGCGACCTAAGGATTGCTGCAATTAGCACCTACAGTCCTCCGCTCTACCAACTGAGCTATCAAAGGTCGACAGTGTACATTCCAACGCCATCGCCTAGATGGTCATAAGTTCCGCTGATGGATATGAGCCCTTTTAAAAGTTAAACTTCTTAGTTTGGTGGTTTCATGGAGATGACAGGGATTGAAGCCGGGTCCTCATACATTCAAAGCATGCACTCTTCTGCTGAGCTACATCGCCTTAGAATGCCAGTAGTTGCATTTGGGGATAGAGAAAATGTGAGCCGAGGGTAAAGAATGCTGTTTAGGCCCGACACTGCTGAAGGTTTTTCCCTCTCCCTGGTGGTCTAGTGACAAGGATTTGGAGCTTTCGCTGTTGTGTCCCGTGTTTGATTCCCGGTCAGGGAAATAATTGCTTTTGGGGAAAAACTTGGCAAATGTCAAAAAGTCGGCACAAACGCAGAAAAAGTTATCCTCCTTTGAGATAGTGTGAGCCAGTGACATAAGTATTGTTGGAATTTCTCGTACACTCCGCCGCTCTACCAAATGTCCTATGGAAGATCAACAAGTGAAGAATTCGGCGCTCTCAGGGTAAGATAATATGTTAGTCAATCGCAAGTCAAAGTTCACGGCTGTCAAAAAATTGGGGCAATCCACGAGAAAATGTACACTCCTTTGAGCCAGCGACCTAAGGAGTGCTGAACTGAGCACCTACAGTCATCCACTCTACCAACTGTCCTACGGAAGATCAAGAAATGAAGAATTTGGCGTTCTCAGGGAAAGATAATGTGTTAGTCATTTGCAAGTCAAAGTTCACGGCTGTCAAAAAATTGGGGCAATCCACAAGAAAATGTACACTCCTTTGAGCCGGATTTGAACCAGCGACCTAAGGATTGCTGCAATTAGCACCTACAGTCCTCCGCTCTACCAACTGAGCTATCAAAGGTCGACATGTATATTCCAACGCCATCGCCTAGATGGTCATAAGTTCCGCTGATGGATACGAGCCCTTTTAAAAGTTAAACTTCTTAGTTTGGTGGTTTCATGGAGATGACAGGGATTGAAGCCGGGTCCTCATACATTCAAAGCATGCGCTCTTCTGCTGAGCTACATCCCCTTAGAATGCCAGTAGTTGCATTTGGGGATAGAGAAAATGTGAGCCGAGGGTAAAGAATGCTGTTTAGGCCCGACACTGCTGAAGGTTTTTCCCTCTCCCTGGTGGTCTAGTGACAAGGATTTGGAGCTTTCGCTGTTGTGTCCCGTGTTTGATTCCCGGTCAGGGAAATAATTGCTTTTGGGGAAAAACTTGGCAAATGTCAAAAAGTCGGCACAAACGCAGAAAAAGTTATCCTCCTTTGAGATAGTGTGAGCCAGTGACATAAGTATTGTTGGAATTTCTCGTACACTCCGCCGCTCTACCAAATGTCCTATGGAAGATCAACAAGTGAAGAATTCGGCGCTCTCAGGGTAAGATAATATGTTAGTCAATCGCAAGTCAAAATTCACGGCTGTCAAAAAATTGGGGCAATCCACGAGAAAATGTACACTCCTTTGAGCCAGCGACCTAAGGAGTGCTGAACTGAGCACCTACAGTCATCCACTCTACCAACTGTCCTACGGAAGATCAAGAAATGAAGAATTTGGCGTTCTCAGGGAAAGATAATGTGTTAGTAATTTGCAAGTCAAAGTTCACGGCTGTCAAAAAATTGGGGCAATCCACAAGAAGATATACACTCCTTTGAGCCGGATTTGAACCAGCGACCTAAGGATTGCTGCAATTAGCACCTACAGTCCTCCGCTCTACCAACTGAGCTATCAAAGGTCGACATGTATATTCCAACGCCATCGCCTAGATGGTCATAAGTTCCGCTGATGGATACGAGCCCTTTTAAAAGTTAAACTTCTTAGTTTGGTGGTTTCATGGAGATGACAGGGATTGAAGCCGGGTCCTCATACATTCAAAGCATGCGCTCTTCTGCTGAGCTACATCCCCTTAGAATGCCAGTAGTTGCATTTGGGGATAGAGAAAATGTGAGCCGAGGGTAAAGAATGCTGTTTAGGCCCGACACTGCTGAAGGTTTTTCCCTCTCCCTGGTGGTCTAGTGACAAGGATTTGGAGCTTTCGCTGTTGTGTCCCATGTTTGATTCCCGGTCAGGGAAATAATTGCTTTTGGGGAAAAACTTGGCAAATGTCAAAAAGTCGGCACAAACGCAGAAAAAGTTATCCTCCTTTGAGATAGTGTGAGCCAGTGACATAAGTATTGTTGGAATTTCTCGTACACTCCGCCGCTCTACCAAATGTCCTATGGAAGATCAACAAGTGAAGAATTCGGCGCTCTCAGGGTAAGATAATATGTTAGTCAATCGCAAGTCAAAGTTCACGGCTGTCAAAAAATTGGGGCAATCCACGAGAAAATGTACACTCCTTTGAGCCAGCGACCTAAGGATTGCTGCACTGAGCACCTACAGTCATCCACTCTACCAACTGTCCTACGGAAGATCAAGAAATGAAGAATTTGGCGTTCTCAGGGAAAGATAATGTGTTAGTCATTTGCAAGTCAAAGTTCACGGCTGTCAAAAAATTGGGGCAATCCACAAGAAGATATACACTCCTTTGAGCCGGATTTGAACCAGCGACCTAAGGATTGCTGCAATTAGCACCTACAGTCCTCCGCTCTACCAACTGAGCTATCAAAGGTCGACGTGTACATTCCAACGCCATCGCCTAGATGGTCATAAGTTCCGCTGATGGATATGAGCCCTTTTAAAAGTTAAACTTCTTAGTTTGGTGGTTTCATGGAGATGACAGGGATTGAAGCCGGGTCCTCATACATTCAAAGCATGCGCTCTTCTGCTGAGCTACATCCCCTTAGAATGCCATGAGTTGCATTTGGGGATAGAGAAAATGTGAGCCGAGGGTAAAGAATGCTGTTTAGGCCCGACACTGCTGAAGGTTTTTCCCTCTCCCTGGTGGTCTAGTGACAAGGATTTGGAGCTTTCGCTGTTGTGTCCCGTGTTTGATTCCCGGTCAGGGAAATAATTGCTTTTGGGGAAAAACTTGGCAAATGTCAAAAAGTCGGCACAAACGCAGAAAAAGTTATCCTCCTTTGAGATAGTGTGAGCCAGTGACATAAGTATTGTTGGAATTTCTCGTACACTCCGCCGCTCTACCAAATGTCCTATGGAAGATCAACAAGTGAAGAATTCGGCGCTCTCAGGGTAAGATAATATGTTAGTCAATCGCAAATCAAAGTTCACGGCTGTCAAAAAATTGGGGCAATCCACGAGAAAATGTACACTCCTTTGAGCCAGCGACCTAAGGAGTGCTGCACTGAGCACCTACAGTCATCCACTCTACCAACTGTCCTACGGAAGATCAAGAAATGAAGAATTTGGCATTCTCAGGGAAAGATAATGTGTTAGTCATTTGCAAGTCAAAGTTCACGGCTGTCAAAAAATTGGGGCAATCCACAAGAAGATATACACTCCTTTGAGCCGGATTTGAACCAGCGACCTAAGGATTGCTGCAATTAGCACCTACAGTCCTCCGCTCTACCAACTGAGCTATCAAAGGTCGACATGTATATTCCAACGCCATCGCCTAGATGGTCATAAGTTCCGCTGATGGATACTGAGCCCTTTTAAAAGTTAAACTTCTTAGTTTGGTGGTTTCATGGAGATGACAGGGATTGAAGCCGGGTCCTCATACATTCAAAGCATGCGCTCTTCTGCTGAGCTACATCACCTTAGAATGCCAGTAGTTGCATTTGGGGATAGAGAAAATGTGAGCCGAGGGTAAAGAATGCTGTTTAGGCCCGACACTGCTGAAGGTTTTTCCCTCTCCCTGGTGGTCTAGTGACAAGGATTTGGAGCTTTCGCTGTTGTGTCCCGTGTTTGATTCCCGGTCAGGGAAAGAATTGCTTTTGGGGAAAAACTTGGCAAATGTCAAAAAGTCGGCACAAACGCAGAAAAAGTTATCCTCCTTTGAGATAGTGTGAGCCAGTGACATAAGTATTGTTGGAATTTCTCGTACACTCCGCCGCTCTACCAAATGTCCTATGGAAGATCAACAAGTGAAGAATTCGGCGCTCTCAGGGTAAGATAATATGTTAGTCAATCGCAAGTCAAAGTTCACGGCTGTCAAAAAATTGGGGCAATCCACGAGAAAATGTACACTCCTTTGAGCCAGCGACCTAAGGAGTGCTGCACTGAGCACCTACAGTCATCCACTCTACCAACTGTCCTACGGAAGATCAAGAAATGAAGAATTTGGCGTTCTCAGGGAAAGATAATGTGTTAGTAATTTGCAAGTCAAAGTTCACGGCTGTCAAAAAATTGGGGCAATCCACAAGAAGATATACACTCCTTTGAGCCGGATTTGAACCAGCGACCTAAGGATTGCTGCAATTAGCACCTACAGTCCTCCGCTCTACCAACTGAGCTATCAAAGGTCGACATGTATATTCCAACGCCATCGCCTAGATGGTCATAAGTTCCGCTGATGGATACGAGCCCTTTTAAAAGTTAAACTTCTTAGTTTGGTGGTTTCATGGAGATGACAGGGATTGAAGCCGGGTCCTCATACATGCAAAGCATGCACTCTTCTGCTGAGCTACATCGCCTTAGAATGCCAGTAGTTGCATTTGGGGATAGAGAAAATGTGAGCCGAGGGTAAAGAATGCTGTTTAGGCCCGACACTGCTGAAGGTTTTTCCCTCTCCCTGGTGGTCTAGTGACAAGGATTTGGAGCTTTCGCTGTTGTGTCCCGTGTTTGATTCCCGGTCAGGGAAATAATTGCTTTTGGGGAAAAACTTGGCAAATGTCAAAAAGTCGGCACAAACGCAGAAAAAGTTATCCTCCTTTGAGATAGTGTGAGCCAGTGACATAAGTATTGTTGGAATTTCTCGTACACTCCGCCGCTCTACCAAATGTCCTATGGAAGATCAACAAGTGAAGAATTCGGCGCTCTCAGGGTAAGATAATATGTTAGTCAATCGCAAGTCAAAGTTCACGGCTGTCAAAAAATTGGGGCAATCCACGAGAAAATGTACACTCCTTTGAGCCAGCGACCTAAGGAGTGCTGCACTGAGCACCTACAGTCATCCACTCTACCAACTGTCCTACGGAAGATCAAGAAATGAAGAATTTGGCGTTCTCAGGGAAAGATAATGTGTTAGTCATTTGCAAGTCAAAGTTCACGGCTGTCAAAAAATTGGGGCAATCCACAAGAAAATGTACACTCCTTTGAGCCGGATTTGAACCAGCGACCTAAGGATTGCTGCAATTAGCACCTACAGTCCTCCGCTCTACCAACTGAGCTATCAAAGGTCGACGTGTACATTCCAACGCCATCGCCTAGATGGTCATAAGTTCCGCTGATGGATATGAGCCCTTTTAAAAGTTAAACTTCTTAGTTTGGTGGTTTCATGGAGATGACAGGGATTGAAGCCGGGTCCTCATACATTCAAAGCATGCGCTCTTCTGCTGAGCTACATCGCCTTAGAATGCCAGTAGTTGCATTTGGGGATAGAGAAAATGTGAGCCGAGGGTAAAGAATGCTGTTTAGGCCCGACACTGCTGAAGGTTTTTCCCTCTCCCTGGTGGTCTAGTGACAAGGATTTGGAGCTTTCGCTGTTGTGTCCCGTGTTTGATTCCCGGTCAGGGAAAGAATTGCTTTTGGGGAAAAACTTGGCAAATGTCAAAAAGTCGGCACAAACGCAGAAAAAGTTATCCTCCTTTGAGATAGTGTGAGCCAGTGACATAAGTATTGTTGGAATTTCTCGTACACTCCGCCGCTCTACCAAATGTCCTATGGAAGATCAACAAGTGAAGAATTCGGCGCTCTCAGGGTAAGATAATATGTTAGTCAATCGCAAGTCAAAGTTCACGGCTGTCAAAAAATTGGGGCAATCCACGAGAAAATGTACACTCCTTTGAGCCAGCGACCTAAGGAGTGCTGAACTGAGCACCTACAGTCATCCACTCTACCAACTGTCCTACGGAAGATCAAGAAATGAAGAATTTGGCGTTCTCAGGGAAAGATAATGTGTTAGTCATTTGCAAGTCAAAGTTCACGGCTGTCAAAAAATTGGGGCAATCCACAAGAAAATGTACACTCCTTTGAGCCGGATTTGAACCAGCGACCTAAGGATTGCTGCAATTAGCACCTACAGTCCTCCGCTCTACCAACTGAGCTATCAAAGGTCGACATGTATATTCCAACGCCATCGCCTAGATGGTCATAAGTTCCGCTGATGGATACGAGCCCTTTTAAAAGTTAAACTTCTTAGTTTGGTGTTTTCATGGAGATGACAGGGATTGAAGCCGGGTCCTCATACATGCAAAGCATGCACTCTTCTGCTGAGCTACATCGCCTTAGAATGCCAGTAGTTGCATTTGGGGATAGAGAAAATGTGAGCCGAGGGTAAAGAATGCTGTTTAGGCCCGACACTGCTGAAGGTTTTTCCCTCTCCCTGGTGGTCTAGTGACAAGGATTTGGAGCTTTCGCTGTTGTGTCCCGTGTTTGATTCCCGGTCAGGGAAAGAATTGCTTTTGGGGAAAAACTTGGCAAATGTCAAAAAGTCGGCACAAACGCAGAAAAAGTTATCCTCCTTTGAGATAGTGTGAGCCAGTGACATAAGTATTGTTGGAATTTCTCGTACACTCCGCCGCTCTACCAAATGTCCTATGGAAGATCAACAAGTGAAGAATTCGGCGCTCTCAGGGTAAGATAATATGTTAGTCAATCGCAAGTCAAAGTTCACGGCTGTCAAAAAATTGGGGCAATCCACGAGAAAATGTACACTCCTTTGAGCCAGCGACCTAAGGATTGCTGCACTGAGCACCTACAGTCATCCACTCTACCAACTGTCCTACGGAAGATCAAGAAATGAAGAATTTGGCGTTCTCAGGGAAAGATAATGTGTTAGTCATTTGCAAGTCAAAGTTCACGGCTGTCAAAAAATTGGGGCAATCCACAAGAAAATGTACACTCCTTTGAGCCGGATTTGAACCAGCGACCTAAGGATTGCTGCAATTAGCACCTACAGTCCTCCGCTCTACCAACTGAGCTATCAAAGGTCGACATGTACATTCCAACGCCATCGCCTAGATGGTCATAAGTTCCGCTGATGGATATGAGCCCTTTTAAAAGTTAAACTTCTTAGTTTGGTGGTTTCATGGAGATGACAGGGATTGAAGCCGGGTCCTCATACATTCAAAGCATGCGCTCTTCTGCTGAGCTACATCCCCTTAGAATGCCAGTAGTTGCATTTGGGGATAGAGAAAATGTGAGCCGAGGATAAAGAATGCTGTTTAGGCCCGACACTGCTGAAGGTTTTTCCCTCTCCCTGGTGGTCTAGTGACAAGGATTTGGAGCTTTCGCTGTTGTGTCCCGTGTTTGATTCCCGGTCAGGGAAAGAATTGCTTTTGGGGAAAAACTTGGCAAATGTCAAAAAGTCGGCACAAACGCAGAAAAAGTTATCCTCCTTTGAGATAGTGTGAGCCAGTGACATAAGTATTGTTGGAATTTCTCGTACACTCCTCCGCTCTACCAAATGTCCTATGGAAGATCAACAAGTGAAGAATTCGGCGCTCTCAGGGTAAGATAATATGTTAGTCAATCGCAAATCAAAGTTCACGGCTGTCAAAAAATTGGGGCAATCCACGAGAAAATGTACACTCCTTTGAGCCAGCGACCTAAGGATTGCTGCACTGAGCACCTACAGTCATCCACTCTACCAACTGTCCTACGGAAGATCAAGAAATGAAGAATTTGGCGTTCTCAGGGAAAGATAATGTGTTAGTCATTTGCAAGTCAAAGTTCACGGCTGTCAAAAAATTGGGGCAATCCACAAGAAGATAGTACACTCCTTTGAGCCGGATTTGAACCAGCGACCTAAGGATTGCTGCAATTAGCACCTACAGTCCTCCGCTCTACCAACTGAGCTATCAAAGGTCGACAGTGTATATTCCAACGCCATCGCCTAGATGGTCATAAGTTCCGCTGATGGATACGAGCCCTTTTAAAAGTTAAACTTCTTAGTTTGGTGGTTTCATGGAGATGACAGGGATTGAAGCCGGGTCCTCATACATTCAAAGCATGCGCTCTTCTGCTGAGCTACATCCCCTTAGAATGCCAGTAGTTGCATTTGGGGATAGAGAAAATGTGAGCCGAGGGTAAAGAATGCTGTTTAGGCCCGACACTGCTGAAGGTTTTTCCCTCTCCCTGGTGGTCTAGTGACAAGGATTTGGAGCTTTCGCTGTTGTGTCCCGTGTTTGATTCCCGGTCAGGGAAATAATTGCTTTTGGGGAAAAACTTGGCAAATGTCAAAAAGTCGGCACAAACGCAGAAAAAGTTATCCTCCTTTGAGATAGTGTGAGCCAGTGACATAAGTATTGTTGGAATTTCTCGTACACTCCGCCGCTCTACCAAATGTCCTATGGAAGATCAACAAGTGAAGAATTCGGCGCTCTCAGGGTAAGATAATATGTTAGTCAATCGCAAGTCAAAGTTCACGGCTGTCAAAAAATTGGGGCAATCCACGAGAAAATGTACACTCCTTTGAGCCAGCGACCTAAGGAGTGCTGAACTGAGCACCTACAGTCATCCACTCTACCAACTGTCCTACGGAAGATCAAGAAATGAAGAATTTGGCGTTCTCAGGGAAAGATAATGTGTTAGTAATTTGCAAGTCAAAGTTCACGGCTGTCAAAAAATTGGGGCAATCCACAAGAAGATGTACACTCCTTTGAGCCGGATTTGAACCAGCGACCTAAGGATGGCTGCAATTAGCACCTACAGTCCTCCGCTCTACCAACTGAGCTATCAAAGGTCGACGTGTACATTCCAACGCCATCGCCTAGATGGTCATAAGTTCCGCTGATGGATATGAGCCCTTTTAAAAGTTAAACTTCTTAGTTTGGTGGTTTCATGGAGATGACAGGGATTGAAGCCGGGTCCTCATACATTCAAAGCATGCGCTCTTCTGCTGAGCTACATCCCCTTAGAATGCCAGTAGTTGCATTTGGGGATAGAGAAAATGTGAGCCGAGGGTAAAGAATGCTGTTTAGGCCCGACACTGCTGAAGGTTTTTCCCTCTCCCTGGTGGTCTAGTGACAAGGATTTGGAGCTTTCGCTGTTGTGTCCCGTGTTTGATTCCCGGTCAGGGAAAGAATTGCTTTTGGGGAAAAACTTGGCAAATGTCAAAAAGTCGGCACAAACGCAGAAAAAGTTATCCTCCTTTGAGATAGTGTGAGCCAGTGACATAAGTATTGTTGGAATTTCTCGTACACTCCGCCGCTCTACCAAATGTCCTATGGAAGATCAACAAGTGAAGAATTCGGCGCTCTCAGGGTAAGATAATATGTTAGTCAATCGCAAGTCAAAGTTCACGGCTGTCAAAAAATTGGGGCAATCCACGAGAAAATGTACACTCCTTTGAGCCAGCGACCTAAGGAGTGCTGAACTGAGCACCTACAGTCATCCACTCTACCAATTGTCCTACGGAAGATCAAGAAATGAAGAATTTGGCGTTCTCAGGGAAAGATAATGTGTTAGTAATTTGCAAGTCAAAGTTCACGGCTGTCAAAAAATTGGGGCAATCCACAAGAAGATATACACTCCTTTGAGCCGGATTTGAACCAGCGACCTAAGGATTGCTGCAATTAGCACCTACAGTCCTCCGCTCTACCAACTGAGCTATCAAAGGTCAACATGTATATTCCAACGCCATCGCCTAGATGGTCATAAGTTCCGCTGATGGATACGAGCCCTTTTAAAAGTTAAACTTCTTAGTTTGGTGGTTTCATGGAGATGACAGGGATTGAAGCCGGGTCCTCATACATTCAAAGCATGCGCTCTTCTGCTGAGCTACATCCCCTTAGAATGCCAGTAGTTGCATTTGGGGATAGAGAAAATGTGAGCCGAGGGTAAAGAATGCTGTTTAGGCCCGACACTGCTGAAGGTTTTTCCCTCTCCCTGGTGGTCTAGTGACAAGGATTTGGAGCTTTCGCTGTTGTGTCCCGTGTTTGATTCCCGGTCAGGGAAATAATTGCTTTTGGGGAAAAACTTGGCAAATGTCAAAAAGTCGGCACAAACGCAGAAAAAGTTATCCTCCTTTGAGATAGTGTGAGCCAGTGACATAAGTATTGTTGGAATTTCTCGTACACTCCGCCGCTCTACCAAATGTCCTATGGAAGATCAACAAGTGAAGAATTCGGCGCTCTCAGGGTAAGATAATATGTTAGTCAATCGCAAGTCAAAGTTCACGGCTGTCAAAAAATTGGGGCAATCCACGAGAAAATGTACACTCCTTTGAGCCAGCAACCTAAGGAGTGCTGAACTGAGCACCTACAGTCATCCACTCTACCAACTGTCCTACGGAAGATCAAGAAATGAAGAATTTGGCGTTCTCAGGGAAAGATAATGTGTTAGTAATTTGCAAGTCAAAGTTCACGGCTGTCAAAAAATTGGGGCAATCCACAAGAAGATATACACTCCTTTGAGCCGGATTTGAACCAGCGACCTAAGGATTGCTGCAATTAGCACCTACAGTCCTCCGCTCTACCAACTGAGCTATCAAAGGTCGACATGTATATTCCAACGCCATCGCCTAGATGGTCATAAGTTCCGCTGATGGATATGAGCCCTTTTAAAAGTTAAACTTCTTAGTTTGGTGGTTTCATGGAGATGACAGGGATTGAAGCCGGGTCCTCATACATTCAAAGCATGCGCTCTTCTGCTGAGCTACATCCCCTTAGAATGCCAGTAGTTGCATTTGGGGATAGAGAAAATGTGAGCCGAGGGTAAAGAATGCTGTTTAGGCCCGACACTGCTGAAGGTTTTTCCCTCTCCCTGGTTGTCTAGTGACAAGGATTTGGAGCTTTTGCTGTTGTGTCCCGTGTTTGATTCCCGGTCAGGGAAATAATTGCTTTTGGGGAAAAACTTGGCAAATGTCAAAAAGTCGGCACAAACGCAGAAAAAGTTATCCTCCTTTGAGATAGTGTGAGCCAGTGACATAAGTATTGTTGGAATTTCTCGTACACTCCGCCGCTCTACCAAATGTCCTATGGAAGATCAACAAGTGAAGATTTCGGCGCTCTCAGGGTAAGATAATATGTTAGTCAATCGCAAGTCAAAGTTCACGGCTGTCAAAAAATTGGGGCAATCCACGAGAAAATGTACACTCCTTTGAGCCAGCGACCTAAGGATTGCTGCACTGAGCACCTACAGTCATCCACTCTACCAACTGTCCTACGGAAGATCAAGAAATGAAGAATTTGGCATTCTCAGGGAAAGATAATGTGTTAGTCATTTGCAAGTCAAAGTTCACGGCTGTCAAAAAATTGGGGCAATCCACAAGAAGATGTACACTCCTTTGAGCCGGATTTGAACCAGCGACCTAAGGATGGCTGCAATTAGCACCTACAGTCCTCCGCTCCGCTCTACCAACTGAGCTATCAAAGGTCGACATGTATATTCCAACGCCATCGCCTAGATGGTCATAAGTTCCGCTGATGGATACGAGCCCTTTTAAAAGTTAAACTTCTTAGTTTGGTGGTTTCATGGAGATGACAGGGATTGAAGCCGGGTCCTCATACATTCAAAGCATGCGCTCTTCTGCTGAGCTACATCCCCTTAGAATGCCAGTAGTTGCATTTGGGGATAGAGAAAATGTGAGCCGAGGGTAAAGAATGCTGTTTAGGCCCGACACTGCTGAAGGTTTTTCCCTCTCCCTGGTTGTCTAGTGACAAGGATTTGGAGCTTTCGCTGTTGTGTCCCGTGTTTGATTCCCGGTCAGGGAAAGAATTGCTTTTGGGGAAAAACTTGGCAAATGTCAAAAAGTCGGCACAAACGCAGAAAAAGTTATCCTCCTTTGAGATAGTGTGAGCCAGTGACATAAGTATTGTTGGAATTTCTCGTACACTCCGCCGCTCTACCAAATGTCCTATGGAAGATCAACAAGTGAAGAATTCGGCGCTCTCAGGGTAAGATAATATGTTAGTCAATCGCAAGTCAAAGTTCACGGCTGTCAAAAAATTGGGGCAATCCACGAGAAAATGTACACTCCTTTGAGCCAGCGACCTAAGGATTGCTGAACTGAGCACCTACAGTCATCCACTCTACCAACTGTCCTACGGAAGATCAAGAAATGAAGAATTTGGCGTTCTCAGGGAAAGATAATGTGTTAGTCATTTGCAAGTCAAAGTTCACGGCTGTCAAAAAATTGGGGCAATCCACAAGAAAATGTACACTCCTTTGAGCCGGATTTGAACCAGCGACCTAAGGATTGCTGCAATTAGCACCTACAGTCCTCCGCTCTACCAACTGAGCTATCAAAGGTCGACGTGTATATTCCAACGCCATCGCCTAGATGGTCATAAGTTCCGCTGATGGATATGAGCCCTTTTAAAAGTTAAACTTCTTAGTTTGGTGGTTTCATGGAGATGACAGGGATTGAAGCCGGGTCCTCATACATTCAAAGCATGCGCTCTTCTGCTGAGCTACATCCCCTTAGAATGCCAGTAGTTGCATTTGGGGATAGAGAAAATGTGAGCCGAGGGTAAAGAATGCTGTTTAGGCCCGACACTGCTGAAGGTTTTTCCCTCTCCCTGGTGGTCTAGTGACAAGGATTTGGAGCTTTCGCTGTTGTGTCCCGTGTTTGATTCCCGGTCAGGGAAAGAATTGCTTTTGGGGAAAAACTTGGCAAATGTCAAAAAGTCGGCACAAACGCAGAAAAAGTTATCCTCCTTTGAGATAGTGTGAGCCAGTGACATAAGTATTGTTGGAATTTCTCGTACACTCCGCCGCTCTACCAAATGTCCTATGGAAGATCAACAAGTGAAGAATTCGGCGCTCTCAGGGTAAGATAATATGTTAGTCAATCGCAAGTCAAAGTTCACGGCTGTCAAAAAATTGGGGCAATCCACGAGAAAATGTACACTCCTTTGAGCCAGCGACCTAAGGAGTGCTGAACTGAGCACCTACAGTCATCCACTCTACCAACTGTCCTACGGAAGATCAAGAAATGAAGAATTTGGCGTTCTCAGGGAAAGATAATGTGTTAGTAATTTGCAAGTCAAAGTTCACGGCTGTCAAAAAATTGGGGCAATCCACAAGAAGATATACACTCCTTTGAGCCGGATTTGAACCAGCGACCTAAGGATTGCTGCAATTAGCACCTACAGTCCTCCGCTCTACCAACTGAGCTATCAAAGGTCAACATGTATACTCCAACGCCATCGCCTAGATGGTCATAAGTTCCGCTGATGGATACGAGCCCTTTTAAAAGTTAAACTTCTTAGTTTGGTGGTTTCATGGAGATGACAGGGATTGAAGCCGGGTCCTCATACATTCAAAGCATGCGCTCTTCTGCTGAGCTACATCCCCTTAGAATGCCAGTAGTTGCATTTGGGGATAGAGAAAATGTGAGCCGAGGGTAAAGAATGCTGTTTAGGCCCGACACTGCTGAAGGTTTTTCCCTCTCCCTGGTGGTCTAGTGACAAGGATTTGGAGCTTTCGCTGTTGTGTCCCGTGTTTGATTCCCGGTCAGGGAAAGAATTGCTTTTGGGGAAAAACTTGGCAAATGTCAAAAGGTCGGCACAAACGCAGAAAAAGTTATCCTCCTTTGAGATAGTGTGAGCCAGTGACATAAGTATTGTTGGAATTTCTCGTACACTCCTCCGCTCTACCAAATGTCCTATGGAAGATCAACAAGTGAAGAATTCGGCGCTCTCAGGGTAAGATAATATGTTAGTCAATCGCAAGTCAAAGTTCACGGCTGTCAAAAAATTGGGGCAATCCACGAGAAAATGTACACTCCTTTGAGCCAGCGACCTAAGGATTGCTGCACTGAGCACCTACAGTCATCCACTCTACCAACTGTCCTACGGAAGATCAAGAAATGAAGAATTTGGCGTTCTCAGGGAAAGATAATGTGTTAGTAATTTGCAAGTCAAAGTTCACGGCTGTCAAAAAATTGGGGCAATCCACAAGAAGATATACAATCCTTTGAGCCGGATTTGAACCAGCGACCTAAGGATTGCTGCAATTAGCACCTACAGTCCTCCGCTCTACCAACTGAGCTATCAAAGGTCGACATGTATATTCCAACGCCATCGCCTAGATGGTCATAAGTTCCGCTGATGGATACGAGCCCTTTTAAAAGTTAAACTTCTTAGTTTGGTCGTTTCATGGAGATGACAGGGATTGAAGCCGGGTCCTCATACATTCAAAGCATGCGCTCTTCTGCTGAGCTACATCCCCTTAGAATGCCAGTAGTTGCATTTGGGGATAGAGAAAATGTGAGCCGAGGGTAAAGAATGCTGTTTAGGCCCGACACTGCTGAAGGTTTTTCCCTCTCCCTGGTTGTCTAGTGACAAGGATTTGGAGCTTTCGCTGTTGTGTCCCGTGTTTGATTCCCGGTCAGGGAAATAATTGCTTTTGGGGAAAAACTTGGCAAATGTCAAAAAGTCGGCACAAACGCAGAAAAAGTTATCCTCCTTTGAGATAGTGTGAGCCAGTGACATAAGTATTGTTGGAATTTCTCGTACACTCCGCCGCTCTACCAAATGTCCTATGGAAGATCAACAAGTGAAGAATTCGGCGCTCTCAGGGTAAGATAATATGTTAGTCAATCGCAAGTCAAAGTTCACGGCTGTCAAAAAATTGGGGCAATCCACGAGAAAATGTACACTCCTTTGAGCCAGCGACCTAAGGATTGCTGAACTGAGCACCTACAGTCATCCACTCTACCAACTGTCCTACGGAAGATCAAGAAATGAAGAATTTGGCGTTCTCAGGGAAAGATAATGTGTTAGTAATTTGCAAGTCAAAGTTCACGGCTGTCAAAAAATTGGGGCAATCCACAAGAAGATATACACTCCTTTGAGCCGGATTTGAACCAGCGACCTAAGGATTGCTGCAATTAGCACCTACAGTCCTCCGCTCTACCAACTGAGCTATCAAAGGTCGACATGTATATTCCAACGCCATCGCCTAGATGGTCATAAGTTCCGCTGATGGATACGAGCCCTTTTAAAAGTTAAACTTCTTAGTTTGGTGGTTTCATGGAGATGACAGGGATTGAAGCCGGGTCCTCATACATTCAAAGCATGCGCTCTTCTGCTGAGCTACATCCCCTTAGAATGCCAGTAGTTGCATTTGGGGATAGAGAAAATGTGAGCCGAGGGTAAAGAATGCTGTTTAGGCCCGACACTGCTGAAGGTTTTTCCCTCTCCCTGGTGGTCTAGTGACAAGGATTTGGAGCTTTCGCTGTTGTGTCCCGTGTTTGATTCCCGGTCAGGGAAATAATTGCTTTTGGGGAAAAACTTGGCAAATGTCAAAAAGTCGGCACAAACGCAGAAAAAGTTATCCTCCTTTGAGATAGTGTGAGCCAGTGACATAAGTATTGTTGGAATTTCTCGTACACTCCGCCGCTCTACCAAATGTCCTATGGAAGATCAACAAGTGAAGAATTCGGCGCTCTCAGGGTAAGATAATATGTTAGTCAATCGCAAGTCAAAGTTCACGGCTGTCAAAAAATTGGGGCAATCCACGAGAAAATGTACACTCCTTTGAGCCAGCGACCTAAGGATTGGTGCACTGAGCACCTACAGTCATCCACTCTACCAACTGTCCTACGGAAGATCAAGAAATGAAGAATTTGGCGTTCTCAGGGAAAGATAATGTGTTAGTAATTTGCAAGTCAAAGTTCACGGCTGTCAAAAAATTGGGGCAATCCACAAGAAGATATACACTCCTTTGAGCCGGATTTGAACCAGCGACCTAAGGATTGCTGCAATTAGCACCTACAGTCCTCCGCTCTACCAACTGAGCTATCAAAGGTCGACATGTATATTGCAACGCCATCGCCTAGATGGTCATAAGTTCCGCTGATGGATACTGAGCCCTTTTAAAAGTTAAACTTCTTAGTTTGGTGGTTTCATGGAGATGACAGGGATTGAAGCCGGGTCCTCATACATTCAAAGCATGCGCTCTTCTGCTGAGCTACATCCCCTTAGAATGCCAGTAGTTGCATTTGGGGATAGAGAAAATGTGAGCCGAGGGTAAAGAATGCTGTTTAGGCCCGACACTGCTGAAGGTTTTTCCCTCTCCCTGGTTGTCTAGTGACAAGGATTTGGAGCTTTCGCTGTTGTGTCCCGTGTTTGATTCCCGGTCAGGGAAAGAATTGCTTTTGGGGAAAAACTTGGCAAATGTCAAAAAGTCGGCACAAACGCAGAAAAAGTTATCCTCCTTTGAGATAGTGTGAGCCAGTGACATAAGTATTGTTGGAATTTCTCGTACACTCCGCCGCTCTACCAAATGTCCTATGGAAGATCAACAAGTGAAGAATTCGGCGCTCTCAGGGTAAGATAATATGTTAGTCAATCGCAAATCAAAGTTCACGGCTGTCAAAAAATTGGGGCAATCCACGAGAAAATGTACACTCCTTTGAGCCAGCGACCTAAGGATTGCTGCACTGAGCACCTACAGTCATCCACTCTACCAACTGTCCTACGGAAGATCAAGAAATGAAGAATTTGGCGTTCTCAGGGAAAGATAATGTGTTAGTCATTTGCAAGTCAAAGTTCACGGCTGTCAAAAAATTGGGGCAATCCACAAGAAAATGTACACTCCTTTGAGCCGGATTTGAACCAGCGACCTAAGGATGGCTGCAATTAGCACCTACAGTCCTCCGCTCTACCAACTGAGCTATCAAAGGTCGACGTGTACATTCCAACGCCATCGCCTAGATGGTCATAAGTTCCGCTGATGGATACGAGCCCTTTTAAAAGTTAAACTTCTTAGTTTGGTGGTTTCATGGAGATGACAGGGATTGAAGCCGGGTCCTCATACATTCAAAGCATGCGCTCTTCTGCTGAGCTACATCCCCTTAGAATGCCAGTAGTTGCATTTGGGGATAGAGAAAATGTGAGCCGAGGGTAAAGAATGCTGTTTAGGCCCGACACTGCTGAAGGTTTTTCCCTCTCCCTGGTGGTCTAGTGACAAGGATTTGGAGCTTTCGCTGTTGTGTCCCGTGTTTGATTCCCGGTCAGGGAAATAATTGCTTTTGGGGAAAAACTTGGCAAATGTCAAAAAGTCGGCACAAACGCAGAAAAAGTTATCCTCCTTTGAGATAGTGTGAGCCAGTGACATAAGTATTGTTGGAATTTCACGTACACTCCGCCGCTCTACCAAATGTCCTATGGAAGATCAACAAGTGAAGAATTCGGCGCTCTCAGGGAAAGATAATATGTTAGTCAATCGCAAGTCAAAGTTCACGGCTGTCAAAAAATTGGGGCAATCCACGAGAAAATGTACACTCCTTTGAGCCAGCGACCTAAGGAGTGCTGAACTGAGCACCTACAGTCATCCACTCTACCAACTGTCCTACGGAAGATCAAGAAATGAAGAATTTGGCGTTCTCAGGGAAAGATAATGTGTTAGTCATTTGCAAGTCAAAGTTCACGGCTGTCAAAAAATTGGGGCAATCCACAAGAAGATATACACTCCTTTGAGCCGGATTTGAACCAGCGACCTAAGGATTGCTGCAATTAGCACCTACAGTCCTCCGCTCTACCAACTGAGCTATCAAAGGTCGACATGTATATTCCAACGCCATCGCCTAGATGGTCATAAGTTCCGCTGATGGATACTGAGCACTTTTAAAAGTTAAACTTCTTAGTTTGGTGGTTTCATGGAGATGACAGGGATTGAAGCCGGGTCCTCATACATTCAAAGCATGCGCTCTTCTGCTGAGCTACATCCCCTTAGAATGCCAGTAGTTGCATTTGGGGATAGAGAAAATGTGAGCCGAGGGTAAAGAATGCTGTTTAGGCCCGACACTGCTGAAGGTTTTTCCCTCTCCCTGGTGGTCTAGTGACAAGGATTTGGATCTTTCGCTGTTGTGTCCCGTGTTTGATTCCCGGTCAGGGAAAGAATTGCTTTTGGGGAAAAACTTGGCAAATGTCAAAAAGTCGGCACAAACGCAGAAAAAGTTATCCTCCTTTGAGATAGTGTGAGCCAGTGACATAAGTATTGTTGGAATTTCTCGTACACTCCTCCGCTCTACCAAATGTCCTATGGAAGATCAACAAGTGAAGAATTCGGCGCTCTCAGGGTAAGATAATATGTTAGTCAATCGCAAATCAAAGTTCACGGCTGTCAAAAAATTGGGGCAATCCACGAGAAAATGTACACTCCTTTGAGCCAGCGACCTAAGGATTGCTGCACTGAGCACCTACAGTCATCCACTCTACCAACTGTCCTACGGAAGATCAAGAAATGAAGAATTTGGCGTTCTCAGGGAAAGATAATGTGTTAGTCATTTGCAAGTCAAAGTTCACGGCTGTCAAAAAATTGGGGCAATCCACAAGAAGATATACAATCCTTTGAGCCGGATTTGAACCAGCGACCTAAGGATTGCTGCAATTAGCACCTACAGTCCTCCGCTCTACCAACTGAGCTATCAAAGGTCGACATGTATATTCCAACGCCATCGCCTAGATGGTCATAAGTTCCGCTGATGGATACGAGCCCTTTTAAAAGTTAAACTTCTTAGTTTGGTCGTTTCATGGAGATGACAGGGATTGAAGCCGGGTCCTCATACATTCAAAGCATGCGCTCTTCTGCTGAGCTACATCCCCTTAGAATGCCAGTAGTTGCATTTGGGGATAGAGAAAATGTGAGCCGAGGGTAAAGAATGCTGTTTAGGCCCGACACTGCTGAAGGTTTTTCCCTCTCCCTGGTGGTCTAGTGACAAGGATTTGGAGCTTTCGCTGTTGTGTCCCGTGTTTGATTCCCGGTCAGGGAAAGAATTGCTTTTGGGGAAAAACTTGGCAAATGTCAAAAAGTCGGCACAAACGCAGAAAAAGTTATCCTCCTTTGAGATAGTGTGAGCCAGTGACATAAGTATTGTTGGAATTTCTCGTACACTCCGCCGCTCTACCAAATGTCCTATGGAAGATCAACAAGTGAAGAATTCGGCGCTCTCAGGGTAAGATAATATGTTAGTCAATCGCAAGTCAAAGTTCACGGCTGTCAAAAAATTGGGGCAATCCACGAGAAAATGTACACTCCTTTGAGCCAGCGACCTAAGGAGTGCTGAACTGAGCACCTACAGTCATCCACTCTACCAACTGTCCTACGGAAGATCAAGAAATGAAGAATTTGGCGTTCTCAGGGAAAGATAATGTGTTAGTCATTTGCAAGTCAAAGTTCACGGCTGTCAAAAAATTGGGGCAATCCACAAGAAGATATACACTCCTTTGAGCCGGATTTGAACCAGCGACCTAAGGATTGCTGCAATTAGCACCTACAGTCCTCCGCTCTACCAACTGAGCTATCAAAGGTCGACATGTATATTCCAACGCCATCGCCTAGATGGTCATAAGTTCCGCTGATGGATACGAGCCCTTTTAAAAGTTAAACTTCTTAGTTTGGTCGTTTCATGGAGATGACAGGGATTGAAGCCGGGTCCTCATACATTCAAAGCATGCGCTCTTCTGCTGAGCTACATCCCCTTAGAATGCCAGTAGTTGCATTTGGGGATAGAGAAAATGTGAGCCGAGGGTAAAGAATGCTGTTTAGGCCCGACACTGCTGAAGGTTTTTCCCTCTCCCTGGTGGTCTAGTGACAAGGATTTGGAGCTTTCGCTGTTGTGTCCCGTGTTTGATTCCCGGTCAGGGAAAGAATTGCTTTTGGGGAAAAACTTGGCAAATGTCAAAAGGTCGGCACAAACGCAGAAAAAGTTATCCTCCTTTGAGATAGTGTGAGCCAGTGACATAAGTATTGTTGGAATTTCTCGTACACTCCGCCGCTCTACCAAATGTCCTATGGAAGATCAACAAGTGAAGAATTCGGCGCTCTCAGGGTAAGATAATATGTTAGTCAATCGCAAATCAAAGTTCACGGCTGTCAAAAAATTGGGGCAATCCACGAGAAAATGTACACTCCTTTGAGCCAGCGACCTAAGGATTGCTGCACTGAGCACCTACAGTCATCCACTCTACCAACTGTCCTACGGAAGATCAAGAAATGAAGAATTTGGCGTTCTCAGGGAAAGATAATGTGTTAGTCATTTGCAAGTCAAAGTTCACGGCTGTCAAAAAATTGGGGCAATCCACAAGAAAATGTACACTCCTTTGAGCCGGATTTGAACCAGCGACCTAAGGATTGCTGCAATTAGCACCTACAGTCCTCCGCTCTACCAACTGAGCTATCAAAGGTCGACATGTATATTCCAACGCCATCGCCTAGATGGTCATAAGTTCCGCTGATGGATACGAGCCCTTTTAAAAGTTAAACTTCTTAGTTTGGTGGTTTCATGGAGATGACAGGGATTGAAGCCGGGTCCTCATACATTCAAAGCATGCGCTCTTCTGCTGAGCTACATCCCCTTAGAATGCCATGAGTTGCATTTGGGGATAGAGAAAATGTGAGCCGAGGGTAAAGAATGCTGTTTAGGCCCGACACTGCTGAAGGTTTTTCCCTCTCCCTGGTGGTCTAGTGACAAGGATTTGGAGCTTTCGCTGTTGTGTCCCGTGTTTGATTCCCGGTCAGGGAAATAATTGCTTTTGGGGAAAAACTTGGCAAATGTCAAAAAGTCGGCACAAACGCAGAAAAAGTTATCCTCCTTTGAGATAGTGTGAGCCAGTGACATAAGTATTGTTGGAATTTCTCGTACACTCCGCCGCTCTACCAAATGTCCTATGGAAGATCAACAAGTGAAGAATTCGGCGCTCTCAGGGTAAGATAATATGTTAGTCAATCGCAAATCAAAGTTCACGGCTGTCAAAAAATTGGGGCAATCCACGAGAAAATGTACACTCCTTTGAGCCAGCGACCTAAGGAGTGCTGAACTGAGCACCTACAGTCATCCACTCTACCAACTGTCCTACGGAAGATCAAGAAATGAAGAATTTGGCGTTCTCAGGGAAAGATAATGTGTTAGTAATTTGCAAGTCAAAGTTCACGGCTGTCAAAAAATTGGGGCAATCCACAAGAAGATATACAATCCTTTGAGCCGGATTTGAACCAGCGACCTAAGGATTGCTGCAATTAGCACCTACAGTCCTCCGCTCTACCAACTGAGCTATCAAAGGTCGACATGTATATTCCAACGCCATCGCCTAGATGGTCATAAGTTCCGCTGATGGATACGAGCCCTTTTAAAAGTTAAACTTCTTAGTTTGGTGGTTTCATGGAGATGACAGGGATTGAAGCCGGGTCCTCATACATTCAAAGCATGCGCTCTTCTGCTGAGCTACATCCCCTTAGAATGCCAGTAGTTGCATTTGGGGATAGAGAAAATGTGAGCCGAGGGTAAAGAATGCTGTTTAGGCCCGACACTGCTGAAGGTTTTTCCCTCTCCCTGGTGGTCTAGTGACAAGGATTTGGAGCTTTCGCTGTTGTGTCCCGTGTTTGATTCCCGGTCAGGGAAAGAATTGCTTTTGGGGAAAAACTTGGCAAATGTCAAAAAGTCGGCACAAACGCAGAAAAAGTTATCCTCCTTTGAGATAGTGTGAGCCAGTGACATAAGTATTGTTGGAATTTCTCGTACACTCCGCCGCTCTACCAAATGTCCTATGGAAGATCAACAAGTGAAGAATTCGGCGCTCTCAGGGTAAGATAATATGTTAGTCAATCGCAAGTCAAAGTTCACGGCTGTCAAAAATTGGGGCAATCCACGAGAAAATGTACACTCCTTTGAGCCAGCGACCTAAGGATTGCTGCACTGAGCACCTACAGTCATCCACTCTACCAACTGTCCTACGGAAGATCAAGAAATGAAGAATTTGGCGTTCTCAGGGAAAGATAATGTGTTAGTAATTTGCAAGTCAAAGTTCACGGCTGTCAAAAAATTGGGGCAATCCACAAGAAGATATACACTCCTTTGAGCCGGATTTGAACCAGCGACCTAAGGATTGCTGCAATTAGCACCTACAGTCCTCCGCTCTACCAACTGAGCTATCAAAGGTCGACGTGTACATTCCAACGCCATCGCCTAGATGGTCATAAGTTCCGCTGATGGATATGAGCCCTTTTAAAAGTTAAACTTCTTAGTTTGGTGGTTTCATGGAGATGACAGGGATTGAAGCCGGGTCCTCATACATTCAAAGCATGCGCTCTTCTGCTGAGCTACATCCCCTTAGAATGCCAGTAGTTGCATTTGGGGATAGAGAAAATGTGAGCCGAGGGTAAAGAATGCTGTTTAGGCCCGACACTGCTGAAGGTTTTTCCCTCTCCCTGGTGGTCTAGTGACAAGGATTTGGAGCTTTCGCTGTTGTGTCCCGTGTTTGATTCCCGGTCAGGGAAAGAATTGCTTTTGGGGAAAAACTTGGCAAATGTCAAAAAGTCGGCACAAACGCAGAAAAAGTTATCCTCCTTTGAGATAGTGTGAGCCAGTGACATAAGTATTGTTGGAATTTCTCGTACACTCCGCCGCTCTACCAAATGTCCTATGGAAGATCAACAAGTGAAGAATTCGGCGCTCTCAGGGTAAGATAATATGTTAGTCAATCGCAAGTCAAAGTTCACGGCTGTCAAAAAATTGGGGCAATCCACGAGAAAATGTACACTCCTTTGAGCCAGCGACCTAAGGATTGCTGAACTGAGCACCTACAGTCATCCACTCTACCAACTGTCCTACGGAAGATCAAGAAATGAAGAATTTGGCGTTCTCAGGGAAAGATAATGTGTTAGTAATTTGCAAGTCAAAGTTCACGGCTGTCAAAAAATTGGGGCAATCCACAAGAAGATATACACTCCTTTGAGCCGGATTTGAACCAGCGACCTAAGGATTGCTGCAATTAGCACCTACAGTCCTCCGCTCTACCAACTGAGCTATCAAAGGTCGACATGTACATTCCAACGCCATCGCCTAGATGGTCATAAGTTCCGCTGATGGATATGAGCCCTTTTAAAAGTTAAACTTCTTAGTTTGGTGGTTTCATGGAGATGACAGGGATTGAAGCCGGGTCCTCATACATTCAAAGCATGCGCTCTTCTGCTGAGCTACATCCCCTTAGAATGCCAGTAGTTGCATTTGGGGATAGAGAAAATGTGAGCCGAGGGTAAAGAATGCTGTTTAGGCCCGACACTGCTGAAGGTTTTTCCCTCTCCCTGGTGGTCTAGTGACAAGGATTTGGAGCTTTCGCTGTTGTGTCCCGTGTTTGATTCCCGGTCAGGGAAAGAATTGCTTTTGGGGAAAAACTTGGCAAATGTCAAAAAGTCGGCACAAACGCAGAAAAAGTTATCCTCCTTTGAGATAGTGTGAGCCAGTGACATAAGTATTGTTGGAATTTCTCGTACACTCCGCCGCTCTACCAAATGTCCTATGGAAGATCAACAAGTGAAGAATTCGGCGCTCTCAGGGTAAGATAATATGTTAGTCAATCGCAAGTCAAAGTTCACGGCTGTCAAAAAATTGGGGCAATCCACGAGAAAATGTACACTCCTTTGAGCCAGCGACCTAAGGATTGGTGCACTGAGCACCTACAGTCATCCACTCTACCAACTGTCCTACGGAAGATCAAGAAATGAAGAATTTGGCGTTCTCAGGGAAAGATAATGTGTTAGTCATTTGCAAGTCAAAGTTCACGGCTGTCAAAAAATTGGGGCAATCCACAAGAAAATGTACACTCCTTTGAGCCGGATTTGAACCAGCGACCTAAGGATTGCTGCAATTAGCACCTACAGTCCTCCGCTCTACCAACTGAGCTATCAAAGGTCGACGTGTACATTCCAACGCCATCGCCTAGATGGTCATAAGTTCCGCTGATGGATATGAGCCCTTTTAAAAGTTAAACTTCTTAGTTTGGTGATTTCATGGAGATGACAGGGATTGAAGCCGGGTCCTCATACATGGAAAGCATGCGCTCTTCTGCTGAGCTACATCAAATCAAATTTATTTATATAGCCCTTCGTACATCAGCTGAAATCTCAAAGTGCTGTACAGAAACCCAGCCTAAAACCCCAAACAGCAAGCAATGCATGTGAAAGAAGCACGGTGGCTGGGAAAAACTCCCTAGGAAAAACTCCTGAGAAAGGCCAAAAACCTAGGAAGAAATCTAGAGAGGAACCAGGCTATGAGGGGTGGCCAGTCCTCTTCTGGCTGTGCCGGGTGGATATTATAACAGACCATGGTCAAGATGTTAAAATGTTCGTAAATGACCAGCATGGTCAAATAATAATAATCATAGTAATTGTCGAGGGTGCAACAAGCACGTCCGGTGAACAGGTCAGGGTTCCGTAGCCGCAGGCAGAACAGTTGAAACTGGAGAAGCAGCATGGCCAGGCGGTCTGGGGACAGCAAGGAGTCATCATGCCAGGTAGTCCTGAGGCATGGTCCTAGGGCTCAGGTCCTCCGAGAGAAAGAAAGAAAGAGAGAAAGAGAGAATTAGAGAGAGCATATTTACATTCACACAGGACACCGGATAAGACAAGAGAATACTCCAGATGTAACAGACTGACCCTAGCCCCCCGACACATAAACTACTGCAGCATAAATACTGGAGGCTGAGACAGGAGGGATCAGAAGACACTGTGGCCCCATCCGATGATACCCCCGGACAGGGCCAAACAGGCAGGATATAACCCCACCCACTTTGCCAAAGCACAGCCCCCACACCACTAGAGGGATATCTACAACCACCAACTTACCATCCGAAGACAAGGCCGAGTATAGCCCACAAAGATCTCCGCCACGGCACAACCCAAGGGGGGGGCGCCAACCCAGACAGGAAGACCACGTCAGTGGCTCAACCTACTCAAGTGACGCACCCCTCCCATGGACGGCATGGAAGAACACCAGTAAGTCAGTGACTCAGCCCCTGTAAAAGGGTTAGAGGCAGAGAATCCCAGTGGGAAGAGGGGAACCGACAAGGCAGAGACAGCAAGGGCGGTTCGTTGCTCCAGCCTTTCCGTTCACCTTCACACTCCTGGGCCAGACTATACTTAATCATAGGACCTACTGAAGAGATAAGTCTTCAGTAAAGAGTACAGTACATCCCCTTAGAATGCCAGTAGTTGCATTTGGGGATAGAGAAAATGTGAGCCGAGAGTAAAGAACGCTGTTTAGGCCCGACACTGCTGAAGGTTTTTCCCTCTCCCTGGTGGTCTAGTGACAAGGATTTGGAGCTTTCGCTGTTGTGTCCCGTGTTTGATTCCCGGTCAGGGAAAGAATTGCTTTTGGGGAAAAACTTGGCAAACGTCAAAAAAGTCTGTACAAACGCAGAAAAAGTTATCCTCCTTTGAGATAGTGTGAGCCAGTGACATAAGTATTGTTGGAATTTCTCGTACACTCCGCGCTCTACCAAATGTCCTATGGAAGATCAACAAGTGAAGAATTCGGCGCTCTCAGGGTAAGATAATATGTTAGTCAATCGCAAGTCAAAGTTCACGGCTGTCAAAAATTGGGGCAATCCACGAGAAAATGTACACTCCTTTGAGCCAGCGACCTAAGGAGTGCTGCACTGAGCACCTACAGTCATCCACTCTACCAACTGTCCTACGGAAGATCAAGAAATGAAGAATTTGGCGTTCTCAGGGAAAGATAATGTGTTAGTCATTTGCAAGTCAAAGTTCACGGCTGTCAAAAAATTGGGGCAATCCACAAGAAGATATACACTCCTTTGAGCCGGATTTGAACCAGCGACCTAAGGATTGCTGCAATTAGCACCTACAGTCCTCCGCTCTACCAACTGAGCTATCAAAGGTCGACATGTATATTCCAACGCCATCGCCTAGATGGTCATAAGTTCCGCTGATGGATACTGAGCCCTTTTAAAAGTTAAACTTCTTAGTTTGGTGGTTTCATGGAGATGACAGGGATTGAAGCCGGGTCCTCATACATGCAAAGCATGCACTCTTCTGCTGAGCTACATCGCCTTAGAATGCCAGTAGTTGCATTTGGGGATAGAGAAAATGTGAGCCGAGGGTAAAGAATGCTGTTTAGGCCCGACACTGCTGAAGGTTTTTCCCTCTCCCTGGTGGTCTAGTGACAAGGATTTGGAGCTTTCGCTGTTGTGTCCCGTGTTTGATTCCCGGTCAGGGAAAGAATTGCTTTTGGGGAAAAACTTGGCAAATGTCAAAAAGTCGGCACAAACGCAGAAAAAGTTATCCTCCTTTGAGATAGTGTGAGCCAGTGACATAAGTATTGTTGGAATTTCTCGTACACTCCTCCGCTCTACCAAATGTCCTATGGAAGATCAACAAGTGAAGAATTCGGCGCTCTCAGGGTAAGATAATATGTTAGTCAATCGCAAATCAAAGTTCACGGCTGTCAAAAAATTGGGGCAATCCACGAGAAAATGTACACTCCTTTGAGCCAGCGACCTAAGGATTGCTGCACTGAGCACCTACAGTCATCCACTCTACCAACTGTCCTACGGAAGATCAAGAAATGAAGAATTTGGCGTTCTCAGGGAAAGATAATGTGTTAGTCATTTGCAAGTCAAAGTTCACGGCTGTCAAAAAATTGGGGCAATCCACAAGAAGATATACACTCCTTTGAGCCGGATTTGAACCAGCGACCTAAGGATTGCTGCAATTAGCACCTACAGTCCTCCGCTCTACCAACTGAGCTATCAAAGGTCGACGTGTACATTCCAACGCCATCGCCTAGATGGTCATAAGTTCCGCTGATGGATACGAGCCCTTTTAAAAGTTAAACTTCTTAGTTTGGTGGTTTCATGGAGATGACAGGGATTGAAGCCGGGTCCTCATACATTCAAAGCATGCGCTCTTCTGCTGAGCTACATCCCCTTAGAATGCCAGTAGTTGCATTTGGGGATAGAGAAAATGTGAGCCGAGGGTAAAGAATGCTGTTTAGGCCCGACACTGCTGAAGGTTTTTCCCTCTCCCTGGTTGTCTAGTGACAAGGATTTGGAGCTTTCGCTGTTGTGTCCCGTGTTTGATTCCCGGTCAGGGAAAGAATTGCTTTTGGGGAAAAACTTGGCAAATGTCAAAAAGTCGGCACAAACGCAGAAAAAGTTATCCTCCTTTGAGATAGTGTGAGCCAGTGACATAAGTATTGTTGGAATTTCTCGTACACTCCGCCGCTCTACCAAATGTCCTATGGAAGATCAACAAGTGAAGAATTCGGCGCTCTCAGGGTAAGATAATATGTTAGTCAATCGCAAGTCAAAGTTCACGGCTGTCAAAAAATTGGGGCAATCCACGAGAAAATGTACACTCCTTTGAGCCAGCGACCTAAGGAGTGCTGAACTGAGCACCTACAGTCATCCACTCTACCAATTGTCCTACGGAAGATCAAGAAATGAAGAATTTGGCGTTCTCAGGGAAAGATAATGTGTTAGTAATTTGCAAGTCAAAGTTCACGGCTGTCAAAAAATTGGGGCAATCCACAAGAAGATATACACTCCTTTGAGCCGGATTTGAACCAGCGACCTAAGGATTGCTGCAATTAGCACCTACAGTCCTCCGCTCTACCAACTGAGCTATCAAAGGTCGACATGTATATTCCAACGCCATCGCCTAGATGGTCATAAGTTCCGCTGATGGATACGAGCCCTTTTAAAAGTTAAACTTCTTAGTTTGGTGGTTTCATGGAGATGACAGGGATTGAAGCCGGGTCCTCATACATTCAAAGCATGCGCTCTTCTGCTGAGCTACATCCCCTTAGAATGCCATGAGTTGCATTTGGGGATAGAGAAAATGTGAGCCGAGGGTAAAGAATGCTGTTTAGGCCCGACACTGCTGAAGGTTTTTCCCTCTCCCTGGTGGTCTAGTGACAAGGATTTGGAGCTTTCGCTGTTGTGTCCCGTGTTTGATTCCCGGTCAGGGAAAGAATTGCTTTTGGGGAAAAACTTGGCAAATGTCAAAAAGTCGGCACAAACGCAGAAAAAGTTATCCTCCTTTGAGATAGTGTGAGCCAGTGACATAAGTATTGTTGGAATTTCTCGTACACTCCGCCGCTCTACCAAATGTCCTATGGAAGATCAACAAGTGAAGAATTCGGCGCTCTCAGGGTAAGATAATATGTTAGTCAATCGCAAGTCAAAGTTCACGGCTGTCAAAAAATTGGGGCAATCCACGAGAAAATGTACACTCCTTTGAGCCAGCGACCTAAGGAGTGCTGCACTGAGCACCTACAGTCATCCACTCTACCAACTGTCCTACGGAAGATCAAGAAATGAAGAATTTGGCGTTCTCAGGGAAAGATAATGTGTTAGTAATTTGCAAGTCAAAGTTCACGGCTGTCAAAAAATTGGGGCAATCCACAAGAAGATATACACTCCTTTGAGCCGGATTTGAACCAGCGACCTAAGGATTGCTGCAATTAGCACCTACAGTCCTCCGCTCTACCAACTGAGCTATCAAAGTTCGACATGTACATTCCAACGCCATCGCCTAGATGGTCATAAGTTCCGCTGATGGATATGAGCCCTTTTAAAAGTTAAACTTCTTAGTTTGGTGGTTTCATGGAGATGACAGGAATTGAAGCCGGGTCCTCATACATTCAAAGCATGCGCTCTTCTGCTGAGCTACATCCCCTTAGAATGCCAGTAGTTGCATTTGGGGATAGAGAAAATGTGAGCCGAGGGTAAAGAATGCTGTTTAGGCCCGACACTGCTGAAGGTTTTTCCCTCTCCCTGGTGGTCTAGTGACAAGGATTTGGAGCTTTCGCTGTTGTGTCCCGTGTTTGATTCCCGGTCAGGGAAATAATTGCTTTTGGGGAAAAACTTGGCAAATGTCAAAAAGTCGGCACAAACGCAGAAAAAGTTATCCTCCTTTGAGATAGTGTGAGCCAGTGACATAAGTATTGTTGGAATTTCTCGTACACTCCGCCGCTCTACCAAATGTCCTATGGAAGATCAACAAGTGAAGAATTCGGCGCTCTCAGGGTAAGATAATATGTTAGTCAATCGCAAGTCAAAGTTCACGGCTGTCAAAAATTGGGGCAATCCACGAGAAAATGTACACTCCTTTGAGCCAGCGACCTAAGGAGTGCTGAACTGAGCACCTACAGTCATCCACTCTACCAACTGTCCTACGGAAGATCAAGAAATGAAGAATTTGGCGTTCTCAGGGAAAGATAATGTGTTAGTAATTTGCAAGTCAAAGTTCACGGCTGTCAAAAAATTGGGGCAATCCACAAGAAGATATACACTCCTTTGAGCCGGATTTGAACCAGCGACCTAAGGATTGCTGCAATTAGCACCTACAGTCCTCCGCTCTACCAACTGAGCTATCAAAGGTCGACATGTATATTCCAACGCCATCGCCTAGATGGTCATAAGTTCCGCTGATGGATACGAGCCCTTTTAAAAGTTAAACTTCTTAGTTTGGTGGTTTCATGGAGATGACAGGGATTGAAGCCGGGTCCTCATACATTCAAAGCATGCGCTCTTCTGCTGAGCTACATCCCCTTAGAATGCCAGTAGTTGCATTTGGGGATAGAGAAAATGTGAGCCGAGGGTAAAGAATGCTGTTTAGGCCCGACACTGCTGAAGGTTTTTCACTCTCCCTGGTTGTCTAGTGACAAGGATTTGGAGCTTTCGCTGTTGTGTCCCGTGTTTGATTCCCGGTCAGGGAAAGAATTGCTTTTGGGGAAAAACTTGGCAAATGTCAAAAAGTCGGCACAAACGCAGAAAAAGTTATCCTCCTTTGAGATAGTGTGAGCCAGTGACATAAGTATTGTTGGAATTTCTCGTACACTCCGCCGCTCTACCAAATGTCCTATGGAAGATCAACAAGTGAAGAATTCGGCGCTCTCAGGGTAAGATAATATGTTAGTCAATCGCAAGTCAAAGTTCACGGCTGTCAAAAAATTGGGGCAATCCACGAGAAAATGTACACTCCTTTGAGCCAGCGACCTAAGGAGTGCTGAACTGAGCACCTACAGTCATCCACTCTACCAACTGTCCTACGGAAGATCAAGAAATGAAGAATTTGGCGTTCTCAGGGAAAGATAATGTGTTAGTAATTTGCAAGTCAAAGTTCACGGCTGTCAAAAAATTGGGGCAATCCACAAGAAGATATACACTCCTTTGAGCCGGATTTGAACCAGCGACCTAAGGATTGCTGCAATTAGCACCTACAGTCCTCCGCTCTACCAACTGAGCTATCAAAGGTCGACATGTATATTCCAACGCCATCGCCTAGATGGTCATAAGTTCCGCTGATGGATACGAGCCCTTTTAAAAGTTAAACTTCTTAGTTTGGTGGTTTCATGGAGATGACAGGGATTGAAGCCGGGTCCTCATACATTCAAAGCATGCGCTCTTCTGCTGAGCTACATCCCCTTAGAATGCCAGTAGTTGCATTTGGGGATAGAGAAAATGTGAGCCGAGGGTAAAGAATGCTGTTTAGGCCCGACACTGCTGAAGGTTTTTCCCTCTCCCTGGTTGTCTAGTGACAAGGATTTGGAGCTTTCGCTGTTGTGTCCCGTGTTTGATTCCCGGTCAGGGAAAGAATTGCTTTTGGGGAAAAACTTGGCAAATGTCAAAAAGTCGGCACAAACGCAGAAAAAGTTATCCTCCTTTGAGATAGTGTGAGCCAGTGACATAAGTATTGTTGGAATTTCTCGTACACTCCGCCGCTCTACCAAATGTCCTATGGAAGATCAACAAGTGAAGAATTCGGCGCTCTCAGGGTAAGATAATATGTTAGTCAATCGCAAGTCAAAGTTCACGGCTGTCAAAAAATTGGGGCAATCCACGAGAAAATGTACACTCCTTTGAGCCAGCGACCTAAGGAGTGCTGCACTGAGCACCTACAGTCATCCACTCTACCAACTGTCCTACGGAAGATCAAGAAATGAAGAATTTGGCGTTCTCAGGGAAAGATAATGTGTTAGTAATTTGCAAGTCAAAGTTCACGGCTGTCAAAAAATTGGGGCAATCCACAAGAAGATATACACTCCTTTGAGCCGGATTTGAACCAGCGACCTAAGGATTGCTGCAATTAGCACCTACAGTCCTCCGCTCTACCAACTGAGCTATCAAAGGTCGACATGTATATTCCAACGCCATCGCCTAGATGGTCATAAGTTCCGCTGATGGATACGAGCACTTTTAAAAGTTAAACTTCTTAGTTTGGTGGTTTCATGGAGATGACAGGGATTGAAGCCGGGTCCTCATACATTCAAAGCATGCGCTCTTCTGCTGAGCTACATCCCCTTAGAATGCCAGTAGTTGCATTTGGGGATAGAGAAAATGTGAGCCGAGGGTAAAGAATGCTGTTTAGGCCCGACACTGCTGAAGGTTTTTCCCTCTCCCTGGTGGTCTAGTGACAAGGATTTGGAGCTTTCGCTGTTGTGTCCCGTGTTTGATTCCCGGTCAGGGAAAGAATTGCTTTTGGGGAAAAACTTGGCAAATGTCAAAAAGTCGGCACAAACGCAGAAAAAGTTATCCTCCTTTGAGATAGTGTGAGCCAGTGACATAAGTATTGTTGGAATTTCTCGTACACTCCGCCGCTCTACCAAATGTCCTATGGAAGATCAACAAGTGAAGAATTCGGCGCTCTCAGGGTAAGATAATATGTTAGTCAATCGCAAGTCAAAGTTCACGGCTGTCAAAAAATTGGGGCAATCCACGAGAAAATGTACACTCCTTTGAGCCAGCGACCTAAGGAGTGCTGAACTGAGCACCTACAGTCATCCACTCTACCAACTGTCCTACGGAAGATCAAGAAATGAAGAATTTGGCGTTCTCAGGGAAAGATAATGTGTTAGTAATTTGCAAGTCAAAGTTCACGGCTGTCAAAAAATTGGGGCAATCCACAAGAAGATATACAATCCTTTGAGCCGGATTTGAACCAGCGACCTAAGGATTGCTGCAATTAGCACCTACAGTCCTCCGCTCTACCAACTGAGCTATCAAAGGTCGACATGTATATTCCAACGCCATCGCCTAGATGGTCATAAGTTCCGCTGATGGATACGAGCCCTTTTAAAAGTTAAACTTCTTAGTTTGGTGGTTTCATGGAGATGACAGGGATTGAAGCCGGGTCCTCATACATGCAAAGCATGCGCTCTTCTGCTGAGCTACATCCCCTTAGAATGCCAGTAGTTGCATTTGGGGATAGAGAAAATGTGAGCCGAGGGTAAAGAATGCTGTTTAGGCCCGACACTGCTGAAGGTTTTTCCCTCTCCCTGGTGGTCTAGTGACAAGGATTTGGAGCTTTCGCTGTTGTGTCCCGTGTTTGATTCCCGGTCAGGGAAAGAATTGCTTTTGGGGAAAAACTTGGCAAATGTCAAAAAGTCGGCACAAACGCAGAAAAAGTTATCCTCCTTTGAGATAGTGTGAGCCAGTGACATAAGTATTGTTGGAATTTCTCGTACACTCCGCCGCTCTACCAAATGTCCTATGGAAGATCAACAAGTGAAGAATTCGGCGCTCTCAGGGTAAGATAATATGTTAGTCAATCGCAAGTCAAAGTTCACGGCTGTCAAAAAATTGGGGCAATCCACGAGAAAATGTACACTCCTTTGAGCCAGCGACCTAAGGAGTGCTGAACTGAGCACCTACAGTCATCCACTCTACCAACTGTCCTACGGAAGATCAAGAAATGAAGAATTTGGCGTTCTCAGGGAAAGATAATGTGTTAGTAATTTGCAAGTCAAAGTTCACGGCTGTCAAAAAATTGGGGCAATCCACAAGAAGATATACACTCCTTTGAGCCGGATTTGAACCAGCGACCTAAGGATTGCTGCAATTAGCACCTACAGTCCTCCGCTCTACCAACTGAGCTATCAAAGGTCGACATGTATATTCCAACGCCATCGCCTAGATGGTCATAAGTTCCGCTGATGGATACGAGCCCTTTTAAAAGTTAAACTTCTTAGTTTGGTGGTTTCATGGAGATGACAGGGATTGAAGCCGGGTCCTCATACATTCAAAGCATGCGCTCTTCTGCTGAGCTACATCCCCTTAGAATGCCAGTAGTTGCATTTGGGGATAGAGAAAATGTGAGCCGAGGGTAAAGAATGCTGTTTAGGCCCGACACTGCTGAAGGTTTTTCCCTCTCCCTGGTGGTCTAGTGACAAGGATTTGGAGCTTTCGCTGTTGTGTCCCGTGTTTGATTCCCGGTCAGGGAAATAATTGCTTTTGGGGAAAAACTTGGCAAATGTCAAAAAGTCGGCACAAACGCAGAAAAAGTTATCCTCCTTTGAGATAGTGTGAGCCAGTGACATAAGTATTGTTGGAATTTCACGTACACTCCGCCGCTCTACCAAATGTCCTATGGAAGATCAACAAGTGAAGAATTCGGCGCTCTCAGGGTAAGATAATATGTTAGTCAATCGCAAGTCAAAGTTCACGGCTGTCAAAAAATTGGGGCAATCCACGAGAAAATGTACACTCCTTTGAGCCAGCGACCTAAGGAGTGCTGAACTGAGCACCTACAGTCATCCACTCTACCAATTGTCCTACGGAAGATCAAGAAATGAAGAATTTGGCGTTCTCAGGGAAAGATAATGTGTTAGTCATTTGCAAGTCAAAGTTCACGGCTGTCAAAAAATTGGGGCAATCCACAAGAAGATATACACTCCTTTGAGCCGGATTTGAACCAGCGACCTAAGGATTGCTGCAATTAGCACCTACAGTCCTCCGCTCTACCAACTGAGCTATCAAAGGTCGACATGTATATTCCAACGCCATCGCCTAGATGGTCATAAGTTCCGCTGATGGATACGAGCCCTTTTAAAAGTTAAACTTCTTAGTTTGGTGGTTTCATGGAGATGACAGGGATTGAAGCCGGGTCCTCATACATTCAAAGCATGCGCTCTTCTGCTGAGCTACATCCCCTTAGAATGCCAGTAGTTGCATTTGGGGATAGAGAAAATGTGAGCCGAGGGTAAAGAATGCTGTTTAGGCCCGACACTGCTGAAGGTTTTTCCCTCTCCCTGGTGGTCTAGTGACAAGGATTTGGAGCTTTCGCTGTTGTGTCCCGTGTTTGATTCCCGGTCAGGGAAATAATTGCTTTTGGGGAAAAACTTGGCAAATGTCAAAAAGTCGGCACAAACGCAGAAAAAGTTATCCTCCTTTGAGATAGTGTGAGCCAGTGACATAAGTATTGTTGGAATTTCTCGTACACTCCGCCGCTCTACCAAATGTCCTATGGAAGATCAACAAGTGAAGAATTCGGCGCTCTCAGGGTAAGATAATATGTTAGTCAATCGCAAGTCAAAGTTCACGGCTGTCAAAAAATTGGGGCAATCCACGAGAAAATGTACACTCCTTTGAGCCAGCGACCTAAGGAGTGCTGAACTGAGCACCTACAGTCATCCACTCTACCAACTGTCCTACGGAAGATCAAGAAATGAAGAATTTGGCGTTCTCAGGGAAAGATAATGTGTTAGTCATTTGCAAGTCAAAGTTCACGGCTGTCAAAAAATTGGGGCAATCCACAAGAAGATATACACTCCTTTGAGCCGGATTTGAACCAGCGACCTAAGGATTGCTGCAATTAGCACCTACAGTCCTCCGCTCTACCAACTGAGCTATCAAAGGTCGACATGTACATTCCAACGCCATCGCCTAGATGGTCATAAGTTCCGCTGATGGATATGAGCCCTTTTAAAAGTTAAACTTCTTAGTTTGGTGGTTTCATGGAGATGACAGGGATTGAAGCCGGGTCCTCATACATTCAAAGCATGCGCTCTTCTGCTGAGCTACATCCCCTTAGAATGCCAGTAGTTGCATTTGGGGATAGAGAAAATGTGAGCCGAGGGTAAAGAATGCTGTTTAGGCCCGACACTGCTGAAGGTTTTTCCCTCTCCCTGGTGGTCTAGTGACAAGGATTTGGAGCTTTCGCTGTTGTGTCCCGTGTTTGATTCCCGGTCAGGGAAAGAATTGCTTTTGGGGAAAAACTTGGCAAATGTCAAAAAGTCGGCACAAACGCAGAAAAAGTTATCCTCCTTTGAGATAGTGTGAGCCAGTGACATAAGTATTGTTGGAATTTCACGTACACTCCGCCGCTCTACCAAATGTCCTATGGAAGATCAACAAGTGAAGAATTCGGCGCTCTCAGGGTAAGATAATATGTTAGTCAATCGCAAGTCAAAATTCACGGCTGTCAAAAAATTGGGGCAATCCACGAGAAAATGTACACTCCTTTGAGCCAGCGACCTAAGGAGTGCTGAACTGAGCACCTACAGTCATCCACTCTACCAACTGTCCTACGGAAGATCAAGAAATGAAGAATTTGGCGTTCTCAGGGAAAGATAATGTGTTAGTAATTTGCAAGTCAAAGTTCACGGCGGTCAAAAAATTGGGGCAATCCACAAGAAAATGTACACTCCTTTGAGCCGGATTTGAACCAGCGACCTAAGGATTGCTGCAATTAGCACCTACAGTCCTCCGCTCTACCAACTGAGCTATCAAAGGTCGACATGTATATTCCAACGCCATCGCCTAGATGGTCATAAGTTCCGCTGATGGATACTGAGCCCTTTTAAAAGTTAAACTTCTTAGTTTGGTGGTTTCATGGAGATGACAGGGATTGAAGCCGGGTCCTCATACATTCAAAGCATGCGCTCTTCTGCTGAGCTACATCCCCTTAGAATGCCAGTAGTTGCATTTGGGGATAGAGAAAATGTGAGCCGAGGGTAAAGAATGCTGTTTAGGCCCGACACTGCTGAAGGTTTTTCCCTCTCCCTGGTGGTCTAGTGACAAGGATTTGGAGCTTTCGCTGTTGTGTCCCGTGTTTGATTCCCGGTCAGGGAAAGAATTGCTTTTGGGGAAAAACTTGGCAAATGTCAAAAAGTCGGCACAAACGCAGAAAAAGTTATCCTCCTTTGAGATAGTGTGAGCCAGTGACATAAGTATTGTTGGAATTTCACGTACACTCCGCCGCTCTACCAAATGTCCTATGGAAGATCAACAAGTGAAGAATTCGGCGCTCTCAGGGTAAGATAATATGTTAGTCAATCGCAAGTCAAAGTTCACGGCTGTCAAAAAATTGGGGCAATCCACGAGAAAATGTACACTCCTTTGAGCCAGCGACCTAAGGAGTGCTGAACTGAGCACCTACAGTCATCCACTCTACCAACTGTCCTACGGAAGATCAAGAAATGAAGAATTTGGCGTTCTCAGGGAAAGATAATGTGTTAGTAATTTGCAAGTCAAAGTTCACGGCTGTCAAAAAATTGGGGCAATCCACAAGAAGATATACACTCCTTTGAGCCGGATTTGAACCAGCGACCTAAGGATTGCTGCAATTAGCACCTACAGTCCTCCGCTCTACCAACTGAGCTATCAAAGGTCGACATGTATATTCCAACGCCATCGCCTAGATGGTCATAAGTTCCGCTGATGGATACGAGCCCTTTTAAAAGTTAAACTTCTTAGTTTGGTGGTTTCATGGAGATGACAGGGATTGAAGCCGGGTCCTCATACATTCAAAGCATGCGCTCTTCTGCTGAGCTACATCCCCTTAGAATGCCAGTAGTTGCATTTGGGGATAGAGAAAATGTGAGCCGAGGGTAAAGAATGCTGTTTAGGCCCGACACTGCTGAAGGTTTTTCCCTCTCCCTGGTGGTCTAGTGACAAGGATTTGGAGCTTTCGCTGTTGTGTCCCGTGTTTGATTCCCGGTCAGGGAAAGAATTGCTTTTGGGGAAAAACTTGGCAAATGTCAAAAAGTCGGCACAAACGCAGAAAAAGTTATCCTCCTTTGAGATAGTGTGAGCCAGTGACATAAGTATTGTTGGAATTTCTCGTACACTCCGCCGCTCTACCAAATGTCCTATGGAAGATCAACAAGTGAAGAATTCGGCGCTCTCAGGGTAAGATAATATGTTAGT
>NW_021822166.1:0-36597 GCF_901001165.1 Salmo trutta | reverse complement strand
AGAGGGGAGGAGGAGAGAGGAGAGAGAGAGAGAGAGGAGAGAGAGGAGAGAGAAAGAGAGGAGAGAGGGAGAGGAAGAGAGAGAGAGAGAGAGAGAGAGAGATGAGAGGAGAGAGAGAGAGAGAGAGGAGAGAGAGAGAGAGTTGCACTCTGCCTCATTAAAAACATCCAGTCTGGAGTGGAGGCCAGTGCCATTGTTTATAGATGGACACTTGTGATCACAGAGGCCAGCCCATCCACAGAGTAGCACAGCAGCTGCAAAGACAGGATCAATAACTGTTTGGGGGGGGGCACGCCTGGCCTGATGCTGGTTGACCGGTCAAAGGCACTCTTGATTCTACACCCGAGTTAGGTTTACTGTTCAAGGTGCCATAGCACAAAATACAGTGTCTGTCCTTAAGGTTGTTTTTTTAGAGAAGGGGTTCTCAAACGTTTTGGGGCCAGGGACCCCTTTTGTGATAGCAAATTCTTCAAGAAGCATTGCCTGATGTGAACCATGCCTCGAACAAAAGAGATCTCAGAAGACGTCAGATTAAGAATTGTTGACTTGCATGCAGCTGGAAAGGGTTACAAGTATCTCTAAAAGCCTTGATGCTCATCCGTCCATCAGTCCACAGTGACATTACACGTCATGCACTGCCAAGCTGTTGATTGCTGTGGATCAGTGGATAATCTGATGATGTTAAATACTGTACAACCTATGGTTGGAAACGTACATGAGGTGACATCCCCATGTAGGTTTCAGATTAAGTAAGCCTTGTCCGAGCCAGAATGCCCCATAGGGACAGGAGCCTAGCCCCTGTTTCTGTAGTGTGCAGCACCTTGATGTACAAGTAAACCCCCTGGACAGGGCACTAGTCTGTCACAGCGCCTGTCACAGGGTTCATAGAAAGCAGCTGTGTTGTTAAGCTTTTGTCATGGTGTGAAGCAGGATGCCGAGAAGCACAGCCCTCAGATTCTGGGAAACTGTTATGTTCTGCAAATCCCACCTTGACTCACTGCCTGCATCCCAAATGGCACCCTATTACCTACATAGTGCACTGTTTGTCACCAAAGCCCCTATGGGCCCTAATCAAAAGCAATGCACTATGTAGGGAATAGGGTGCCATTTGGGACACAGTCACTGTACTGTGTAAGGAACTGCCAATAACATTACCATTAATGGTCTTTTTGGATACGCATGAAAAAATCCCTCCCTGTAAGATCTGCATCAGAGACTGCACCCTTTTCCCTATACAGTGCACTCCCTTTGACCAGGGGGATAGGCTGCCATTTGGGATGCAGCCCAGATCTGATTGTTCTGCCTGTGTTGGGGAAAGTGCTCTGCTCATTGATGGACAGCTTTTTACTTGTGTGGATGTGCATTAGTTGTGTATGTATGTGTGTGTGGCCATGCTTGGGATCAGTTGAAGTGTGTCAGGAAGTGGTGCTGTGCTGAAGGTCCCGGATGCCTCAGTGCAATAGTCAATTAGAGCAGAAAAACTGCAGCCACTTCCAGCCTGTCTGCCTGACTAATGGCATGCAGAGGCTTGTGTTGACTGGTGAGTGTGTGTGTGTGTGTGTGTGTGGTGTGTGTGTGTGTGTGTGTGTGTGTGTGTGTGTGTGTGTGTGTGTGGTGTTGTGTGTGTGTGTGTGTGTGTGTGTGTGTGTGTGTGTGTGTGTGTGGGTGTGATGTGTGTGATGTGTGTGTGTGTGTCTGCGTGTGTTACCTGTGTGCGTGCGTGTAGCATGCAGTAGACTCCTCATTATGAAACACTAAGTACTTCAGTCCAGACCCAGCAGTGTCAGTCATCAACAGTCACCAATTACACCAGCAACCGGACATGATTAGAATGTGCAGGCTACTGTACTCACCACCTATTAATCTACTGTATTCACCACCTATTAATCTACTGTACTCACCACCTATTAATCTACTATACTCACCACTATTAATCTACTGTACTCACCACCTATTAATCTACTGTACTCACCACCTATTAATCTACTATACTCCCACCACCTATTAATCTACTGTAATCTACCACCTATTAATCTACTATACTCACCACCTATTAATCACTATATCCACCACCTATTAATCTACTATACTCCACCACCTATTAATCTACTATACTCCACCACCTATTAATCTACTGTACTCACCCCCTATTAATCTACTGTAATCTACCACCTATTAATCTACTGTACTCACCACCTATTAATCTACTGTACTCACCACCTATTAATCTACTATACACACCACCTATTAATCTACTATACTCCACCACCTATTAATCTACTATACTCCACCACCTATTAATCTACTATACTCCACCACCTATTAATCTACTGTAATCTACCATCTATTCATCTACTGTACTCTACTATATATTAATATACTGTACTCTACCACCTATTAATATACTGTACTATACCATCTATTAATCTACTGTACTCTACCACCTATTAATCTACTGTAATCTACCACTTATTAATCTACTGTACTCCACCACCTATTAATCTACTGTACTCACCACCTATTAATCTACGGTACTCACCACCTATTAATCTACTGTACTCTACCACCTATTAATCTACAGTAATCTACCACCTATTAATCTACTGTAATCTACCACCTATTAATCTACTGTACTCACCACCTATTAATCTACTGTACTCTACCACCTATTAATCTACTGTACTCACCACCTATTAATCTACTGTACTCTACCACCTATTAATCTACTGTAATCTACACCTATAATCTACTGTAATCTACCAACTATTAATCTAATGTACTCTACCATCTATTAATCTACTGTACTCACAACCTATTAATCTACTGTACTCTACCACCTATTAATCTACTGTAATTCACCACCTATTCATCTACTGTACTCACCACCTATTAATCTACTGTACTCACCACCTATTAATCTACTGTAATCTACCACCTATTAATCTACCTGTAATCTACCACCTATTAATCTACTGTAATCTACCACCTATTAATCTACTATACTCCACCACCTATTAATCTACTGTACTCCACACCTATTAATCTACTGTACTCACCACCTATTAATCTACTGTACTCTACCACCTATTAATCTACTGTAATTTACCACCTATTCATCTACTGTACTCACCACCTATAATCTACTGTACTCACCACCTATTAATCTACTGTAATCTACACCTATTAATCTACTGTACTCTACCACCTTATAATCTACAGTAATCTACCACCTATTAATCTACTGTAATCTACCACCTATAATCTACTGTACTCACCACCTATTAATCTACTGTACTCTACCACCTATTAATCCTACTGTACTCACCACCTATTAATCTACTGTACTCTACCACCTATAATCTACTGTAATCTACACCTATTAATCTACTGTAATCTACCAACTATTAATCTACTGTACTCCACCACCTATTAATCTACTGTACTCACCACCTATTAATCTACTGTACTCTACCACCTATTAATCTACTGTAATTTACCACCTATTCATCTACTTACTCACCACCTATTAATCTACTGTACTCACCACCTATTAATCTACTGTAATCTACCACCTATTAATCTACTGTAATCTACCACCTATTAATCTACTGTAATCTACCACCTATTAATCTACTGTACTCCACCACCATATTAATCTACTATACTTCCCTACCTATTATCTACCTGTAATCTACCACCTATTAATCTACTCGTACTCACCACCTATTAATCTACTGTAATCTACCACCTATTAATCTACTGTAATCTACCACCTATTAATCTACTGTACTCACCACCTATTCATCTATCTGTACTCTACCACCTATTAATCTACTGTACTCTACCATCTATTAATCTACTGTACTCTACCACCTATTAATATACTGTACTCTACCATCTATTAATCTACTGTACTCTACCATCTATTAATCTACTGTAATCCACCACCTATTAATCTACTACACTCCCCTCACCTATTAATCTACTGTAATCTACCATCGATTAATCTACTGTAATCTACCATCTATTAATCTACTGTACTCTACCACCTATAATCTACTGTACTCTACCATTGATTAATCTACTGTACTCTACCATCGATTAATCTACTGTACTCTATACCTATTAATCTACTGTATCTACCATCTATTAATCTACTGTACTCTACCATCTATTAATCTACTGTACTCTACCATCTATTAATCTACTGTACTCTATAACCTAGTAATCTACTGTAATCTACCATCTATTAATCTACTGTACTCTACCATCTATAATCTACTGTAATCTACCATCTATTAATCTACTGTAATCTACCATCTATTAATCTACTGTACTCTACCACCTATTAATCTACTGTACTCTACCATTGATTAATCTACTGTACTCTACCATCGATTAATCTACTGTACTCTATAACCTATTAATCTACTGTAATCTACCATCTATTAATCTACTGTACTCTACCATCTATTAATCTACTGTACTCTACCATCTATTAATCTACTGTACTCTATAACCTATTAATCTACTGTACTCTACCATTGATTAATCTACTGTACTCTATAACCTATTAATATACTGTACATACATCGATTAATCTACTGTACTCTACCACCTATTAATCTACTGTACTCTACCATCTAGTAATTACTGTACTCTAGAACCTATTACTCACTGTACTATACCATCTATTAATCTACTGTACTATACCATCGATTAATCTACTGTACTCGACCACATTACTCTACTGTACTCTACCACCTATTAATCTACTGTACTCTAGAACCTATTAATCTACTGTACTCTACATCTATAATCTACTGTAATCTACCATCTATTAATCTACTGCACTCTACCATCCTAGTAATCTACTGTACTCTACCATCTATTAATCTACTGTTACTCTACCATCTAGTAATCTACTGTACTCTACTATCTATTCATCTATTGCTCTACCATCTAGTAATCTACTGTAATTACCACTAGTAATGTACTGTACTCTACCACCTATTAAATCTACTGTTCTTTACACCTATTAATCTACTGTACTCTACCACCTATTCATCTACTGTACTCTACCACCTATTGATAAAGTGCATCCCAAAATGCATCCTATTCCCATCCCCCTACAAAAGTAGTGCACTATACAGGGATAGGGTACTTTCTGGCTCTGTATCTACTGCCTAAATATCACCCGACTTGTACTGAATGTCAAATGCTTTCAACCATTCATTTAATTGGTTATTATGCAACTGTATACTTGGGCAGAAATCATCATGCAGTCTACTTGCAAAGCTGACATGTTCCGGACATCCGATGAGAGATAATAATGAGATGGAATGGAAGAGAGAGTAGAATCATAGTCCGGTTTCAACCAGTCCATTACAATCACCATTAAAGGCCATTACAATCACCCATTACAGGCCCATTAACAATCACCATTTACAGGATATTTTGTTGAAGAATACAATTTTTTGGAGCTTATGTATTAATGTTTTCCAGTATTCATCCACTCCCTCTACGAATCCCTAATGCTCTCTGAGGTAACTGAATAGTGATTTCCATCTGGTATTTATGCATCCGTGTGTGTTTGTGTTTGTTCAGTTATGACCCAAACAGCTACAAATGGTTGAATGTGACTTCCTTTTCCCAGTTCCCACAACCCCCCACTACACTTCTCTTGCACATCATCCCAACCTCGATTCCTAAAAGGGCCTTCATGTGTCCCTTGGTTTCCACTGCAGCCAATATCCCCCGGCCTAATTGGTTCAATTTGTTTCTTCCCCTTTGTCTGCATTGGTGCCGGTGTTAACCCTCTATGCAGATTATAGTGGTGATGGAACTCTCTTTCTAATTTACACACCCTTCAAGACATTATTGTCTTATTGAACCAATCGTATTGATAAAGATAATGAACTTGATTAGGACTTAAGGGGGAAAAAAACATCACAGTTCGACACAGCATGCGAACACACACACCACACACACACCACACACACACACACACACACACACACACACACACACACACACACACACACACCCACACACACACACACACACACTTTCATTGCCTCTTAGTTTTTAATAACCTAGTAATAACCTAGCAATAATATTTAACACCATTATCTGGGACAGTTACTACTACAATATCCCAATTCAACCCCTGGTATTCCCACAGAGAGAGTGGACTACATAATGTGACTACTACAATATCCCAATTCAACCCCTGGTATTCCCACAGAGAGAGTGGACTACATAATGTGACTACTACAATATCCAATTCAACCCTGGTATTCCCACAGAGAGAGTGGACTACATAATGTGACTACTACAATATCCCAATTCAACCCCTGGTATTCCCACAGAGAGAGTGGACTACATAATGTGACTACTACAATATCCCAATTCAACCCCTGGTATTCCCACAGAGAGAGTGGACTACATAATGTGACTACTACAATATCCCAATTCAACCCCTGGGTATTCTCACAGAGAGAGTGGACTACATAATGTGACTACTCCTGAATATACATGGAGGAACTGTATAGTAATTGATTTAGCTTCACATCTTATTCTGCTCTACTGCATGTGGGGAACAGTCATAAGTTGTAGTTGTTGTTGTGGTAATTGTCTCAGTGGGTTAAACTGCTATTCTTGACCCATGAGTACATGAGACTGGGTGACCAGAGGAGAGGCATTCACAGCAGAGGACTCTGTTGTTCCTGTGTGGGTGGAAAGAGAGGGGGGAGGGAGAAACAGTGAAGGGGGAGGGGGATGGAGTGAGAGAGAGATGACCAGTTAAGTGTTTCCCTATGTGCCTGAAGGCTGGGACAGATTGATAACACTCTGGTGATGAAGTGACATTGCCATCGTGGTGTGTGTGTTCCTGTGTGTGTTCCTGTGTGTGAACGTGTGTTCTGCACCAGTCCCTATCTCTTTCTTATGAAACCCTCACACAGAGCACACAGGGGTGACGTTAGAAAACCCAGAGCTGTCTCATCTGAGGCCAACAGCAAACCCTTTAAACCCAGTGTTTTTACAACACACTAAGACCTGCTCCTCACATAAAACACATCCAAAGTGTTACGGAAGGAAGATTGATAAATCATGGTCTAAACAGCATTCATATCCTCTAAAGAACAATTGTTCATTAAAATATGCATTCGTTTGATTATGTGAATGTAAATACAATTCCTGACTGGGGTTTACTGATAAAAATGAATGAATGATTATTGTAATCTATGGAGAAGGTCTTTCATTCAGAGGACTGGATGTGACAGGGCTATTGTGATGGAAATCAATGGGATGTGGTGAGAGGAAAGAAAAGACAGGGAATCTCCTTAGTGATTATGCTCCTCCCTCCTTCCCTCTCTCTTCCCCTCCCTCCCTCCCTCCCTCCCTCCCTCCCTCCCTCCTCCCTCCCTCCAGGCCCACATGACGAGGCAGTCCGTGTATGTCTGCGGGAGCGGGGCCAGGAGGTGCTGGTGCTCCAGAGAGTGTCGTCACAGCGGCCAGCCCCCTCTGCATCGGCCAGGGGAGGGGGGAGACCAGAGGGGGACAGGAGGTAAGCCTCTCTGTCTCTCCGCTTTTACCCCTCCCTCTCACTCTCTCTCTTTCCGCCCTCCTTCTAGTCGTTCTCCTCCTCAGTCTCCACACACACACACACACACACACACACACACACACACACACACACATACACTTCTAAACACAGGCGGCGTGTGCTTGCATTGCAGCTCACAGCACACAGATGGATGGAGCTAGCGTGTGTGTGTGAGAGAGAGTGAGTAAGCCGGGAGTGAGCCGTAGCTGGCTGACTGGCTCTGACTGGCTGTGTAGACACAGGGGAGAGTGTCACCGTCTCAGGCTGGGTGTGGAGAACTGTCTCTGGGGTAGGGAGACCACAGGACCAGGGTTCTCCCAGGGCTCTATAGCAGCTGCAGCAGGGGACAGCTAGGCGGATGGGCCAATGGGTGGCTGAGGGAAGGCATGCAGCAGTAACCACGGCAACAGTGGTACCGGCTGTAAGGGGCACAGGGACATGCTGAGGATGGGCACTCGGCCGCGGCCACCCCGGACCTGCGGCAGCGGGAGGAGGGCAGGCAGCTGGCAGCGGTGGCTCTGGTGGAGCAGGAGGAGGATGAGGAGGAAGACTCAGAGGAAGGCAGCAGTGGAAGCGGGGGCAGTGACAGCGCCAGCTGGGCAGAGGAAGGGGCCAAGGCCACCAAAGTCCCCACCTTCGATGTTCCCTACTTCCGCTACATAGACGAGGAGGAGTCAGAGGGAGAGGGGGATGGAGGGAGGTGTGGAGCAGCAGTCGCTCTCTGTCCTCCATCGAGGACGACTCGTCCAGTGACAGTGTTGTCTCTGACAGGTACGTGGTGGTGTCAGGGACCCCAGAGAAGATCCTAGAACACCTGCTGTCTGTCCTGAGGCTGGACAACCACCGTGATGACCAGGAGAGCACACAGCAGACTAAGGAGTCAGGTCAGTCACTTACCCCCCCAAATCAATATTCTTGGCCTCTGGCTACTACTTTTAATCTATGTTAATCTATGTTAATCTATGCTAAATTATGTGAATATTTTTAAAGAGGCGTGAGAGAGATAGAGAGACTGTTCATATTTTATTGTATATTTCACTTTTGTTTATTATCTATTTCACTTGCTTTGGCAATGTAAACATATGTTTCCCATGCCAATAAAGCCCCTTAAATTGAAGAGAGAGAGAGAGAGAGAGAGAGAGAGAGAGAGAGAGAGAGAGAGAGAAGTGTCTCTTACTAAGAGGGATAGATGTATGACTATGTATGGTGATGAGGAAATAGGGTGATAGAGAAAGAAGAGAGAGATAGATTGAGAGAGATAAAGTGAGAGATGCAGGCTGCTTCTGGGAGAGTGATATATAGAGCGTGTGGTAAATGGGAGAAGGAGGTGGGAGGCTGATATATAGAGCAGTGGGAGATGAAAGAAGGGAGATGGGAGACTGATACATAGAGCAGTGGGAAATGGGAGAAGGGAGAAGGGAGAAGGGAGGCTGATATATAGAGCAGTGGGAAATGGGAGATGGGAGGCTGATATATAGAGCAGTGGGAGATGGGGATGGGAGGCTGATATATAGAGCAGTGGGAGATGGGAGAAGGGAGAAGGGAGTCTGATATATAGAGAGAGGGGAGATGACAGAAGAGAGGCTGATATATAGAGCAGTGGGAGATGGGAGAAGGGGAGATGGGAGGCTGATATATATAGAGCAGTGGGAGATGGGAGAAGGGAGATGGGAGGCTGATATATAGAGCAGTGGGAGATGGGAGAAGGGAGAAGGGAGTCTGATATATAGAGCGGTGGAGATGGGAGAAGGGAGACTGATATATAGAGAGAGATGGGAGAGGAGAAGGGAGGCTGATATATAGAGCAGTGGGAGATGGGAGAAGGGAGGCTGATATATAGAGCAGTGGGAGATGGGAGAAGGGAGAAGGGAGGCTGATATATAGAGCAGTGGGAGATGGGAGAAGGGAGGCTGATATATAGAGCAGTGGGAGATGGGAGAAGGGAGAAGGGAGGCTGATATATAGAGCAGTGGGAGATGGGAGAAGGGAGGGAGCTGATATAGAGCGGTGGGAGATGGGAGAAGGGAGAAGGGAGGCTGATATATAGAGCAGTGGGAGATGGGAGAAGGGAGGCTGATATATAGAGCAGTGGGGAAGGAGAAGGGAGGCTGATATATAGAGCAGTGGAGAAGGGAGAAGGGAGGCTGATATATAGAGCGGTGGGAGTGGGAGATGGGAGAAGGGAGGGAGAAGGGAGGCTGATATATAGAGCAGTGGGAATGGGAGAAGGGAGGCTGATATATAGAGCAGTGGGAGAAGGGAGAAGGGAGGCTGATATATAGAGCAGTGGAGTGGGAGAGGGAGAAGGGAGAAGGGAGGCTGATATATAGAGCAGTGGGAGATGACAGAAGGGAGAAGGGAGGCTGATATATAGAGCAGTGGGAGATGACAGAAGGGAGGCTGATATTAGAGCAGTGGGAGATGGGAGAAGGGAGGCTGATATATAGAGCAGTGGGAGATGACAGAAGGGAGGTGATATATAGAGCAGTGGGAAGGGAGAAGGGAGGCTGATATATAGAGCAGTGGGAGATGACAGAAGGGAGGCTGATATATAGAGCAGTGGGAGATGGGAGAAGGGAGAAGGGAGGCTGATATATAGAGCAGTGGGAGATGGGAGAAGGGAGGCTGATATATAGAGCAGTGGGAGAAGGGAGAAGGGAGGCTGATATATAGAGCAGTGGGAGATGACAGAAGGGAGGCTGATATATAGAGCAGTGGGAGATGGGAGAAGGGAGAAGGGAGGCTGATATATAGAGCAGTGGGAGATGGGAGAAGGGAGGCTGATATATAGAGCAGTGGGAGATGGGAGAAGGGAGAAGGGAGGCTGATATAGAGCAGTGGGAGATGGGAGAGGAGAAGAGGCTGATATATAGAGCAGTGGGAGAAGGGAGAAGGGAGGCTGATATATAGAGCAGTGGGAGAGACAGAAGGGAGGCTGATATATAGAGCAGTGGGAGATGGGAGAAGGGAGAAGGGAGGGCTATATAGAGCAGTGGGAGAAGGGAGAAGGGAGGCTGATATAGAGCAGTGGGAGATGGGAGAAGGGAGGCTGATATATAGAGCAGTGGGAGATGGGAGAAGGGAGAAGGGAGGCTGATATATAGAGCAGTGGGAGATGGGAGAAGGGAGGCTGATATATAGAGCAGTGGGAGATGGGAGAAGGGAGGCTGATATACAGAGCAGTGGGAGAAGGGAGAAGGGAGGCTGATATATAGAGCAGTGGGAGAAGGGAGGCTGATATATAGAGCAGTGGGAGATGAGAGAACGCTGAAGGGAGGCTGATATACAGAGCAGTGGGAGATGGGAGAAGGAAGAAGGGAGGCTGATATACAGAGCAGTGGGAGATGGGAGAAGGGAGGCTGATATATGGAGCAGTGGGAGATGGGAGAAGGGAGGCTGATATATAGAGCAGTGGGAGATGGGAGAAGGGAGGCTGATATATAGAGCAGTGGGAGATGACAGAAGGGAGGCTGATATATAGAGCAGTGGGAGATGGGAGAAGGGAGAAGGGAGGCTGATATATAGAGCAGTGGGAGAACGCGGAAGGGAGGATGATATACAGAGCAGTGGGAGATGGGAGAAGGAAGAAGGGAGGCTGTTATAAAGAGCAGTGGGAGATGGGAGAAGGAAGAAGGGAGGCTGATATATGGAGCAGTGGGAGAAGGGAGATAGGAGGCTGATATATAGAGCAGAGGGAGATGGGAGAAGGATGCAGCCGGTCCAATATGAGTTCCCTGTCAGGCTGCCTGCTCCATGCCTTGCTCCTGCCAGACCACATCATTGCTCATTCTGATGAGTAAGTGTGTGTTTGTGGCGTCACTGAACTTATCTGAACACTTAGACCTTCTCTCGAGGTCACGAGAATCACGAGCAAATGCAGGAAGCAGTGTAGAGGACGTATCAGGAAATTGTGATTTTTGGGTCAATTTGATGTTCAGATCGGTGTTCTATTAGCAGGGGATAGGGACTCAGCTCTGTACGTCCCAATGAGACACTGATCGCCTGTCAAAGATCCTTCATACAGTAACTCCAGAGTCCATTCAGTCCTGGCTCCTCTAAACTAGTCATCACTCTCTCCTCTCCCTCCCTGTTTTCTCCCCCTACCCTCGCTCTCTCTCTGTTCATTCTGCAACCCTGCTAATGCTACTGTTGGGGCCCTGGGCGGCTCTCACTGCTCCCTCCAGAATAACAAGGGGGGGAGATCATACGGGATAATATGGAATCTCAGCTTCACTAAAAACCATGCAACTATAAAATATTGTCTCTACTAAACCTGTCATGAGGAGATGGTGATGTTCTGATGAGAAGTCATTAGCTTCACGCAGGCAGCCGGCCATGTGAAGACATATGGCTATGTTCCAAATGGTACCCTGTTCTCTAAGTAGTGCACTACTTAGGGAATAGGATGCCATTTAGGACGTCGTAGTCAATGTGTTGGGGGTTGATGATAAGCAGAGCTAATATAAATCTCCTCATATATAATTGATATCTCAATGAAGTGAAAAGAACAATCTTTAAATATAATATTCAAGCTGCTATAGCTGTTGAGGGTTAGTTCCCAGATACCCAGGCTAACCCAGACATTATAAAGAATGCAAAAGATATCTTTCTGCCAGAGAGCACTTCTTCTAAAGAACACCACAGGAATGTTTGAGGAAGATGTGATCACCATAAGCCGATAATGTAATGTACAGCTCTACACATCATTGTATTCTACTATATACTATATCCCAGTGTTATTCAAAGTCGGGGTCATGACCCTTAGTGGGGTCACGGGGGAACACCCCCCCCCCACCAAAAAAATGAACTGTTTTTTGGGGGGGAACAAAGAAATAAGAGTACAGATTACTGTATGGGACAATATACACATGTTTTTTGAGAAAGATAATGACACTTAATTTTATTGAGTAAATGTATCTATTGGTTTCTTTTCATTTTGAAGATCATTTTTTAATGTAAAACCTAAATGTACCGATTTCAAGCTTGCGTCATGGATTTGGGGTGGGGCGTCTCGATAAGTTACGGGATCCCAACTGAAACAGTTTGAATACCACTGCTCTTGTCAAATGTAGTACACTATAAAGGGAATAGGGTACCATGTGGGATGCAACCATCGCTCAGTGTTGGGTAGTGTTCGCACTTGCCTTCTCTCCCTGAGCCAAACCTCTGAGTGCTGCTATTGATTCCCCCTCAGCACAGATTCACTCATTACCAGAAAGTACACATCACAAAACAAAAAGTCAACTGGAACATTGTGTTACCATCTACTTAACGAGAGAAGAGATTGTCAACAAAGAAGATTGATGTTTTTGGTTTGAGGGTCTGTCCTGTTCACTAACGAGCAGACTGATTCTTAACCCATAAGGCATTGCAATTCTGCTTCTGTGGAATGTGTCCCAAAATGGCATCCTACTCCCTATAGTTGCCCTACTCCTGTTGACCTGAGCTCTCTTTAAAAGTAGTGCACTACAAAAAGGCATAGGGGAACATTTAGGACAACCATGGTTAGGCCTACATTCTTTTAAGGTGTTATTTTTAATAATCAGACCACTGCATTATGCACACGTTGTTGTATGTGATTCAATGCTTCATTATGAATCTACAGTGGGGAAAAAAGTATTTGATCCCCTGCTGATTTTGTACGTTTGCCCACTTACAAAGAAATGATCAGTCTATACTTATAATGGTAGGTTTATATGAACAGTGAGAGACAGAATAACAAAAAAATCCAGAAAAAAGCATGTCAAAAATGTTATAAAATGATTTTCATTTTACTGAGGGAAATAAGTATTTGACCCCTCTGCAAAACATGATCTTAGTACTTGGTGGCAAAACCCTTGTTGGCATCACAGAGTTCAGACTTTTCTTGTAGTTGGCCACCAGGTTTGCACACATCTCAGGAGGATTTTGTCCCACTCCTCTTTGCAGATCTTCTCCAAGTCATTAAGGTTTCAAGGCTGACGTTTGGCAACTTGAACCTTCAGCTCCCTCCACAGATTTCTATGGGATTAAGGTCTGGAGACTGGCTAGGCCACTCCAGGACCTTAATGTGCTTCTTCTTGAGCCACTCCTTTGTTGCCTTGGCCATGTGTTTTGGGTCATTGTCATGCTGGAATACCCATCCATGACCCATTTTCAATGCCCTGGCTGAGGGAAGGAGGTTCTCACCCAAGATTTGACAGTACATGGCCCCGTCAAATGATGCGGTGTGAAGTTGTCCTGTCCCCTTAGCAAAAAAACCACCAAAGCATAATGTTTCCACCTCCATGTTTGATGGTGGAGATGGTGTTCTTGGGGTCATAGGCAGCATTCCTCCAGCTCCATTTTGGTCTCATCTGACCACAACAATTTCACCAGTTGTCCTCTGAATCATTCAGATGTTCATTGGCAAACTTCAGACCGGCATGTATATGTATTCTTGAGCAGGGGGACCTTGCGTAGCGCCTGCAGGATTCAGTCCTTCACTGCGCGTAGTGTGTTAATAATTGTTTGTTCTTGGTGACTATGGTCCCAGCTTGCCTTGAGATCATTGACAAGTCCTCCCCTCCGTGTAGTTCTGGGCTGATTCCTCACCATTCTCATGATCATTGCAACTCCACGAGGTGAGATCTTGCATAGAGCCCCAGGGCCGAGGGAGATTGAACAGTTCTTTGTGTTTCTTCCATTTGCCGAATAATCGCACCAAATGTTGTCCACCTTCTCACCAAGCTGCTTGGCGATGGTCTTGTAGCCCATTCCAGCCTTTGTGTAGGTCTACAATCTTGTCCCAGACATCCTTGGAGAGCTCTTTGGTCTGGCAATGGTGGAGAGTTTGGACTCTGATTGATTGATTGCTTCTGTGGACAGGTGTCTTTTATACAGGTAACAAGCTGCGTTAGGAGCACTCCCTTTCAGAGTGTGCTCCTAATCTCAGCCTCGTTACCTGTATAAAGACACCTGGGAGCCAGAAATCTTTCTGATTGAGAGGGGGTCAAATACTTATTTCCCTCATTAAAATGCAAATCAATTTATAACATTTTTAACATGCGTTTTTCTGGATTTTTTTGTTTCTTTGTCAGTGGGCAAACATACAAAATCAGCAGGGGATCAAATACTTTTTTCCCCCACTGTATGTAATTGCTCTATGGTGTATTGTCAGAGATGACTACTGGTATAATATCAGAGATGACTACTGGTGTATTGTCAGAGATGACTACTGGTAATATCAGAGATGACTACTGGTATAATATCAGAGATGACTACTGGTGTATTATCAGAGATGACTACTGGTATAATATCAGAGATGACTACTGGTATAATATCAGAGATAACTACTGGTATAATATCAGAGATAACTACTGGTATAATATCAGAGATGACTACTGGTGTATTGTCAGAGATGACTACTGGTGTATTATCAGAGATGACTACTGGTGTATTATCAGAGATGACTACTGGTATCATTAGCAGAGATGACTACTGGTGTATTGTCAGAGATGACTACTGGTGTATTATCAGAGATGACTACTGGTATAATATCAGAGATGACTACTGGTGTATTGTCAGAGATGACTACTGGTATAATATCAGAGATGACTACTGGTATAATAGCAGTAGATGACCTACTTGTATAATATCAGAGATGACTACTTGTATATATCAGAGATGACTACTGGTATAATATCAGAGATGACTACTGGTTATAATATCAGAGATGACTACTGGTGTATTATCAGAGATGACTACTGGTATAATATCAGAGTGACTGCTGGTGTATTGTCAGAGATGACTACTGTATAATATCAGAGATGACTACTGGTACATTATCAGAGATGACTGCTGGTGTATTGTCAGAGATGACTGCTGGTATAATATCCGAGATGACTACTGGTATAATATCAGAGATGACTACTGGTATAATATCAGAGATGACTACTGGTACATTATCAGAGATGACTGCTGGTGTATTGTCAGAGATGACTACTGGTGTATTATCAGAGATGACTACTGGTATAATATCAGAGATGACTACTGGTATAATATCAGAGATGACTACTGGTGTATTGACAGAGATGACTGCTGGTATAATATCAGAGATGACTACTGGTACATTATCAGAGATGACTGCTGGTGTATTGTCAGAGATGACTACTGGTATAATTTCAGAGATGACTACTGGTATAATATCAGAGATGAATGCTTATTGAAATGCATAGCTGGGATGCTTGTTGTGTAATGGGAAAGTAAATCTGGTTTGACGTGAGTGTTTGGATGAAGTCATGGCTATTGTATGATAGATTTGCATGCACATGCTACAGTAATATAATAATCGCACACTTACAATTTGCCTTACATATTCATTCCACGTTAGCTTTCTCTTCCAAATAACTTTACTTGTAGGGAGAATATGAATAGATATCAATGCCCATAGTACATAGAGATATAGATGAATAACATCAATGTACAATTTCTCATGCAATTTGCATGCAAATCCATTTGCTTCTTTCTCTCCTTCCTTGATTAAGTGGAAGATATGGACTGTGTCCTCAACTAATCTCTCCCTGGTCAAGTTCTAGTGGTAGTAACAGGGGCTGTGGGCCTATCTGTGCTGTGTTCAGTGAAGTAAAGGCAGAACAGAGTCTGTGTCCCAAATGGCACCCTATACCCTATGTAGCGTACTACTTCTGACCAAAGCCCTATGGACACTGGTCAGAAGTAATGCACTATAAAGGGAAAAGGGTGCCATTTGGGACACAGAGAGATTGACTGACCGTTGGTTAATAGAATAGAGTCTATGTCCCCTGGCCATTCACTGATCCTGCAGACTGCTTCAGCATGAAAACAGTAAGGAGGAAGACCTGGGCTCTTATTGTAGTTAGCTGTGAGTAATCTTTATAATGTAAGAGATATTTCTAGCATGGCTAGACTTGCAAAATGATGGTAACTTTCCTAATATTCCTAGGAATTCTGCTTGGAGGATTCTGGACTTCCTGCTTCTATCCTCCTGAATCCAGGACCTTTCAAACTGGGATTTCAGGAAAACCTGAGAATTTTACAAGCCCAAGCATTGCTCAGCCCATAGCCTATTCTTTCATTTGCTGTGGTTTCCTAAAGCGTCTTAGGGCTAGGCCCCTTTTTTCTCACATCCTGTCTGAATGACGTGCCCGAAAGTAAACTGCCTGTAGCTCAGGCCCTGAAGCCAGGATATGCATATAATGTTCAATAATGTAAGAGAATATAACACAATAGATATGGTAGGAGAAAATGTTGAACGATGTGGATTACTCAAATCGGTGGCACCAACTAAACAAACTTTTTGGGATATAAGAAGGATTTTAACTAACAAAAACAACACAACATGTTATAGCTGGGACCATTTGGATGACAGATCAGAGGAAGATTTTCAAAAAGTAACTGAACATTTAATTGTTATTTGTGAATGTATGAAACCTGTGCCTGTGGAAAGATATTTTGATGTGTGGTGCCATCCTCAAACAATCGCCATGGCATGTTTTCGCTGTAATAGTTACTGTAAATAGGACAGTGCAGTTAGATTAATGTCACGATTGTCTAGGACCAGTAGATATGTGAAATCAGGAGCAGGAGACAGAGGGCCGGAGCAGCACTGAGTTTTAATAATAAATACAAGACGCAATAGCCGTTGGGCACAGGGCGCGTGGCGAAGTCCGCCAGAGAAAACACTTTTCCCAAAACAAATAAGCGCACTGGAAAACAACAGCGCGCGGGGCGCAGCCCGGCAATATAATGTCTACTTAATCGGATATAATTACAACTGTCCTGAGTGAACAAATGAACAATCCCGCACAGAGAACCCCAACTGAAATACACACTAAATAACCCCCCACTAATGACAACACAAACAGGTGCGGGATAGACAGACAAAACCAAAAGACACAGAAACAACGATCGGGGCAGCTAATAGGCCGGCGACGACGACCGGCGAGCGCCGCCCGACCGAGGAGGGGCGCCACCTTCGTTAGATACTGTGACAATTAACAAGAATTTAAGCTTTCAGCCGATATAAGACATTTATATGTACATAAATGTTTAAAATCCATATATTTATGATAATTTATTTGAATTGCGCGCTCTCCAGTTTCACCGCTAGCGGGACTCCTATTTCTAACATTGCAGGATTACAGTAGTTATTGCCGTTGGACCTCACCAGCCATACGAGTTGGATTTTCTCTTTTTAATGTAATATTTTTTGTACAAGCAGGGAGACTCATTTCAGGATGTCATGGTACTATTGTAGCCATCTTCTCATCGAAGATAACTTGCCCTGGTTCAAATCCAGGCTTTATCACAACTGGCCGTGATTGGGAGACCCATAGGGCGGCGCACAATTGGCCCAGTGTCGTCTGGGTTTCACCGGTGTAGGCCGTCAATGTAAATAAGAATTAGTTCTTAACTGACTTGCCCAGTTAAACAAAGGTTACAAAAGAAAATAGAGTGTTTTTACGGATACTCCTCAGACTGGGGTCAGTTCAGGGTATCTGGAATGAACAGACACAAGAGATTTAATGTCGTACCAGCAGCACAAGAGGTGTGTATGTGTGTATGTTTCTCTTTTAATGTAATATTATTTGTATAAGCAGGGAGACTCATTTCAGGATGTCATGGTACTATTGACCTAAATATGCCACTAGAGCAGAGTGCTTCATACTGTAGAGAAGTACATGATGGGAAGCAGAACCTGCTAATGAGCTAAGCATCTTGCAGAGTCTAGCCCCATCCCATAATTAAATATTCATTGGCTGGTTTAGGCATCCTATTCCCTATAGTGCAACTGTTTTGGCCAGGTGCCAATTAAGACGCAATAGTTTTATTAACTCATAGAAGACGGCTTGGCCTGCTCAGTGGATAGTAGTGTTTATTATGGATACTGCTGGCCCATCCTACAGCTCAGTGGATAGTAGTGTTTATTATGTATACTGCTGGCCCATCCTACAGCTCAGTGGGTAGTAGTGTTTATTATGGATACTGCTGGCCCATCCTACACGCAGTGGATAGTAGTGTTTATTATGTATACTACTGGCCCATCCTACAGCTCAGTGGATATTAGTGTTAATTATGGATACTGCTGGCCCTCCTACAGCTCAGTGGATAGTAGTGTTTATTATGGATACTGCTGGTCCATCCTACAGCTCAGTGGATAGTAGTGTTTATTATGGATACTGCTGGCCCATCCTACAGCTCAGTGGATAGTAGTGTTTATTATGGATACTGCTGGCCCATATCCTACAGCTCAGTGGATAGTAGTGTTTATTATGATACTGCTGGCCCATCCTACAGCTCAGTGTATAGTAGAGTTTATTATGGATTACTGCTGGCCCATCCTACAGCTCGGTGGATAGTAGTGTTTATTATGGATACTGCTGGCCCATCCTACAGCTCAGTGGATAGTAGTGTTTATTATGGATACTGCTGGCCCATCCTACAGCTCAGTGGATAGTAGTGTTTATTATGGATACTGCTGGCCCATCCTACAGCTCAGTGGATAGTAGTGTTTATTATGGATACTGCTGGCCCATCCTACAGCTCAGTGGATAGTAGTGTTTATTATGGATACTGCTGGCCCATCCTACAGCTCAGGGATTAGTGTTTATTATGGATACTGCTGGCCCATCCTACAGCTCAGTGGATATTAGTGTTTATTATGGATACTGCTGGCCCATCCTACAGCTCAGTGGATAGTAGTTTATTATGGATACTGCTGGCCCATCCTACAGCTCAGTGGATAGTAGTTTATTATGTATACTGCTGGCCCATCCTACAGCTCAGTGGATAGTAGTATTTATTATGTATACTGCTGGCCCATCCTACAGCTCAGTGGATAGTAGTGTTTATTATGGATACTGCTGGCCCATCCTACAGCTCAGTGGATAGTAGTGTTTTAATGGATACTGCTGGCCCATCCTACAGCTCAGTGGATAGTCAGTGTTTTATTATGGATACTGCTGGTCCATCCTACAGCTCAGTGGATAGTAAATGTTTATTATGGATACTGCTGTCCCATCCTACAGCTCAGTGGATAGTAGTGTTTATATGGATGGCAACTACAGCTCAGTGGATAGTAGGTTTAGTATGGATCTGCTGGTCCCATCCTACAGATCGCTCAGGGATAGTAGTGTTATTATGGATCTGCTGGTCCCATCCTACAGCTCAGTGGATAGTCGTTGTTTATTATGGATACTGCTGGTCCCATCCTACAGCTCAGTGGGGATAGTAGTGTTTATTATGGATACTGCTGGCCCATCCTACAGCTCAGTGGGATAGTAGTGTTTATTATGGATATGCTGGCCCATCCTACAGCTCAGTGGATAGTAGTGTTTATTATGGATACTGCTGGCCCACCTACAGCTCAGTGGAATAGTAGTGTTTATTATGGATACTGCTGGCCCATTCTTCAGCTCAGTGGATAGTAGTGTTTATTATGGATACTGCTGGCCCATCCTTACAGCTCAGTGGATAGTAGGTTTTATTATGGATACTGCTTGGCCCATCCTACAGCTCAGTGGGATAGTAGTGTTTATTATGGATACTGCTGGCCCATCCTTACAGCTCAGTGGATAGTAGTGTTATTATGGCTACTGCTGGTACATCCTACAGCACAGTGGATAGTAGGTGTTTATTATGGATATGTCTGACCCATCCTCCAGCTCAGTGGATACTAGTGTTTTATTTATGGATACTGCTGGTCCATCCTACAGCACAGTGGATAGTCGTGTTTATTATGGATACTGCTGGTCAATCCTACAGCTCAGTGGATTAGTAATGTTTATTATGGATACTGCTGGCCCATCTACAAGCTCAGTGGATAGTAGTGTTATTATGGATACTGCTGGCCCCTCCTACAGCTCAGTGGATCGTAGTATTTCTTACGTATACTTGCTGGCCCATCCTACAGTCAGTCGATAGTTAGTATTTGAGTATGTATACTTGCTGGCCCATCCTACAGCTCAGTGGATAGTAGTATTTATTATGTATACTGATGGCCCATCCTACAGCTCAGTGGATAGTAGTGTTTATTATGGGATACTGCTGGCCCATCCTACAGCTCAGTGGATAGTAGTGTTTATTATGGATACTGCTGGCCCATCCTACAGCTCAGTGGATAGTAGTGTTTATTATGGATACTGCTGGCCCATCCTACAGCTCAGTGGATAGTATATTTATTATGTATACTGCTGGCCCATCCTACAGCTCAGTGGATAGTAGAATTTATTATGTATCCTCCTGGCCCATCCTACAGCTCAGTGGATAGTAGTATTTATTATGTATACTGCTGGCCCATCCTACAGCTCATGTGGATAGTAGTGTTTATTATGGATACTTGCTGGCCCATCCCTACAGCTCAGTGGATAGTAGGTGTTTATTATGGATACTGCTCAGACGGGTCAGGTCAGTGGATAGTAGTGTTTATTATGGATACTGCTCAGACGGGTCAGGTCAGTGGATAGTAGTGTTTATTATGGATACTGCTCAGACGGGTCAGGTCAGTGGATAGTAGTGTTTATTATGGATACTGCTCAGACGGGTCAGGTCAATGGATAGTAGTATTTATTATGTATACTGCTGGCCCCATCCTACAGCTCAGTGGATAGTAGTGTTATTATGGATACTGCTCAGAGGGTCAGGTCAGTGGATAGTAGTGTTATTATGGAACTGCTCAGACGGGTCAGGTCAGTGGATAGTAGTATTTATTATGTATACTGCTGGCCCATCCTACAGTCAGTGGATAGTCGTGTTTATTATGGATACTGCTGGCCCATCCTACAGCTCAGTGGATATTAGTGTTTATTATGGATACTGCTGTGCCCATTCATACAGCTCAGTGGATAGTAGTGTTTATTATGGATACTGCTGGCCCATCCTACAGCTCAGTGGATATTAGTGTTTATTATGGATTCTGATGGTCCATCCTACAATCAGTGGGTATTAGTATTTATTTATATGGATACTGCTGGCCCATTCTACAGCTCAGTGGATAGTAGTGTTTATTATGGATACTGCTGGCCATTCTTCAGCTCAGTGGATAGTAGTGTTATTATGGATACTGCTGGCCCATCCTACAGCTCAGTGGATAGTAGTGTTTATTATGGATACTGCTGGCCCATCCTACAGCTCAGTGGATAGTAGTGTTTATTATGGATACTGCTGGCCCATCCTTCAGCTCAGTGGATAGTAGTGTTTATTATGGATACTGCTGGTCCATCTACAGCTCAGTGGATAGTAGTGTTTATTATGGATTACTGCTGGCCCATCCTACAGCTCAGTGGATACTAGTGTTTATTATGGATATGCTGGTCCATCCTACAGCACAGTGGATAGTAGTGTTTATTATGGATTTACTGCTGGTCCATCCTACAGCTCAGGGATAATAATGTTTTATTATGGATACTGCTGGCCCATCCTACAGCTCAGTGGATAGTAGTGTTTATTATGGATACTGCTGGCCCATCCTACAGCTCAGTGATAGTAGTATTTATTAACTATACTGCTGGCCCATCCTACAGCGTCAGTGGATAGTAGTATAGTATACTGCTGGCCCCAGTCCTACAGCTCAGTGGAAGTAGTGTTTATTATGGATACTGCTGGTCCATCTACAGCTCAGTGGATAGTTAGTGTTTATTATGGATACTGCTGGCCCATCCTACAGCATCAGTGGATAGTAGTGTTTATTATGGATACTGCTGGCCCATCCTACAGCTCAGTGGATAGTAGTGTTTATTATGGTACTGCTGGGCCCATCCTACAGCTCAGTGGATATTAGTTGTTTATTATGGATACTCGGCTGGCCCCATCCTACAGCTCAGTGGATATTAGTGTTTATTATGGATACTGCTGGCCCATCCTACAACTCAGTGGGTATTAGTTTTTTATTATGGATACTGCTGGCCCATCCTACAGCTCAGTGGATAGTAGTGTTATTATGGATACTGCTGGCCCATCCTACAGCTCAGTGGATAGTAGTGTTTATTATGGGATACTGCTGGCCCATCCTACAGCTCAGTGGATAGTAGTGTTTATTATGGATACTGCTGGCCCATCCTACAGCTCAGTGGATAGTAGTGTTTATTATGGATACTGCTGGTCCATCCTACAGCACAGTGGATAGTAGTGTTTATTATGGATACTGCTGACCCATCCTACAGCTCAGTGGATACTAGTGTTTATTATGGATACTGCTGGCCCATCCTACAGCTCAGTGGATAGTAGTGTTTATTATGGATACTGCTGACCCATCCTACAGCTCAGTGGATACTAGTGTTTATTATGGATACTGCTGGCCCATCCTACAGCTCAGTGGATAGTAGTGTTTATTATGGATACTGCTGGCCCATTCTTCAGCTCAGTGGATAGTAGTGTTTATATGGATACTGCTGGCCCATCCTACAGCTCAGTGGATAGTAGTGTTTATTATGGATACTGCTGGCCCATCCTACAGCTCAGTGGATAGTAGTGTTTATTATGGATACTGCTCTGACGGGTCAGGTCAGTGGATAGTTGTGTTTATTATGGATACTGCTCTGACGGGTCAGGTCAGTGGATAGTGGTGTTTATTATGGATGCTGCTCAGACGGGTCAGGTCAGTGGATAGTAGTGTTTATTATGGATTACTGCTCAGACGGGTCAGGTCAGTGGATAGTAGTGTTTATTATAGATGCTGCTCAGACGGGTCAGGTCAGTGGATAGTAGTGTTTATTATGGATACTGCTCAGACGGGTCAGGTTCAGTGGATAGTAGTGTTATTATGGATACTGCTCAGACGGGTCAGGTCAGTGGATAGTAGTGTTTATTATGGATACTGCTCTGACGGGTCAGGTCATTGGATAGTAGTGTTATTATGGATACTGCTCAGACGGGTCAGGTCAGTGGATAGTAGTGTTTATTATGGATACAGCTCAGACGAGTCAGGTCAGTGGATAGTAGTGTTTATTATGGATATGCTCAGACGGGTCAGGTCAGTGGATAGTAGTGTTTATTATGGATACTGCTCAGACGGGTCAGGTCAGGGTTATCTGGAAAGAACAGGCACAAGAGATTTAATTTAATGTCATTTTATTCACAACTGTACAAGAGGTGTCTGTGTGTGTGTGTGTGTGTGTGCATTAGCTATGTGTGTGTGTGTGTGTGTGTGTGTGTGTGTGTGTGTGTGTGTGTGGTGTGTGTGTGTGTGTGTGTGTGTGTGTGTGTGTGTGTGTGTGTGTTTGGGTGTGTTGTGTGTGTGTGTGTGTGTTCTTGCACATCATACAAGATGTGTGTCTGGGTCTTGGGAGTTGTCTGCTGTAGTAGCCAGTACCAGTATGCAGTGTTTTAGTGTGTGTGTTGAATGTAGCTCTGTGGGCATCCTCATAAAGAGCTGAGTGACTGATGTGTCTACAGCTGTATGCTGTGTGTGATTAACATAATGACGTGAGGGTGGGAGTAGTGTTCTGTGGAGCTGAACGCAGCACACAAAGCCCTGGGAAGTAAGTGTGAAATTAAAGGGGAGAATGTACAATACTGGGCTGTGAGGCACACTTACACAGAGCTGAGGAGGGAAGACATTCTGACTAATAGGATTTGAACAGCTTGTCTTTACTCTGTGGCCTGGCGGCATGGCACCCTTTCTGGAAACACACACACATGCTCACAGGCATGCACAGACACACACACACTCACAGGCATGCACAGACACACACGCACTCACAAGCATGCACAGACACACACACACTGACATGCATGCACAGACACACACGCACTCACAGGCATGCACAGACACACACAGACACACACACACTGACATGCATGCACAGACACACACACACACACACTCACAGGCATGCACAGACAAACTCACACAGGCTCACAAGCATATGCACCGACACACACACACTCACAGGCATGCACAAACACACACACACTCACAGGCACGGGCACTCTCCTTCCTCTCAATGACTTGCATAACTTGGACGATCAGTTCTGGCCCTGCACGACACAGAATGTCAACCCACCCCAAGCTTTTGGACTTCCAATGTCTTCTTCTCCTGTTTCCTACGTAATAATAGTTTCCGGGATGCTCAAGACATAAGTATGCAGTTACAAACAAACAACAAACTCTTAATGCCACTGACAAACACAGCAAATAATCACTGACTAGTTCTCTGATGAGATCCCTTGAAATTCCTCTCAAATGGAACGGTTTATTTTCACAATGGTGCACTTTCACCAAAGAAAACCACAACAAATTATTTTTTTTTAAACTAAATGAATAGATTTTCCAGCTGAGTTGGTATATTCACATGGACAAATCTGTTGATTAGATGATCCTCACCTGAACCCACGTTCAAAGACCTTGTTAAGAATGAAATCAAAGCCAATATCTAGGAATGACATGTCCTGTAACCTTGAGATGTCTGCACACAAGGACACAGCGACGTCAATGGTGCTTGAAAACACATTAAAGCAATGGGTTAAGGCTAAGCAAACATCAGATTGCCACAACAAATAGAATTTGATTTAGAGCATCGACTTCACCGGCGGTTAGAGAGTCAAGCAGCAGGTTGACACCGTATTGCCTTATCTTCCCTGGTACTTCCTGTAGCAGACAGAACAGCCCAGTAACGTCAGGCTACAGGGGAAGGAGAAAGTCATTGGACATAGCTTAAGTATCCAGGGAGCAAATGAAAATGGAACAATCATCATTGGAAAGCGTGTGAGTCATTACCTGAGTAACTTAGAATAACGATGAGTCGACTAGGTCAGGACCAGTAGAAAGATCAACTCACACACATTCAGATCCCCTCTCAATCTCTCTCTCTGTCAACCTGTGTTCCATTCCTGTGTTCATTAATTAACATTCTCATTTCCAAAGTCTATAAGCTGTGTCTCAAATAGGACCCAATTCCCTAGATGGGCCCTGGTCAAAAGTGGAACACAAGGGAATAAGTTGCCATTTGGGACGGGCTCTATATGTGTTCCAGTCATTTTCACATTGAACGAGGATCTTTCACTGATTGTTAGGAGTCATTACTTTCCCTGGTTGAGACCTGTCACCCTTATCTAATTAAAATCCTTTTCCCTTAATGATTTCTTTAAGCCAATGTGCTTTTGCATATTGCTATCACAACACTTAGACATTGTGTAGGGGATAAATATTCATAAATTCTCAATGATTGTATTAATATTTTCAAATTTTACTTTTTTTCCCCACAATGCATTGGGGTTGCCAGATTGGTCCTTATTTTGTGTCCGTCCACAGGTTTGCTAATACGTTTACACATTGCTCAATGAAGAAATAATTTCAATAGACATTACTTTCAATAATTTTCAATAGTGTAGTGATTGAAAAACTCCATGGTGTTCTTCCAGGTCACTACTAAATGAGCTGGACACAGTATGAACAAAGAGAGGCTGTAGGTGGAAGGAGAGCTGGACACAGTGGGAACACAGAGAGGCTGTAGGTGGAGCAGAGAGCTGGACACAGTGTGAACACAGAGAGGATGGAGGTGGAAGGAGAGCTGGATACAGTGTGAACATAGAGAGGCTGTAGGTGGAGCAGAGAGCTGGACACAGTGGGAACATAGAGAGGCTGTAGGTGGAGCAGAGAGCTGGACACAGTGTGAACATAGAGAGGCTGTAGGTGGAGCAGAGAGCTGGACACAGTGGGAACATAGAGAGGCTGTAGGTGGAAGGAGAGCTGGACACAGTGTGAACATAGAGAGGCTGTAGGTGGAGCAGAGAGCTGGACACAGTGGGAACATAGAGAGGCTGTAGGTGGAGCAGAGAGCTGGACACAGTGGGAACATAGAGAGGAAGTAGGTGGAGCAGAGAGCTGGACACAGTGGGAACTTAGAGAGGCTGTAGGTGGAAGGAGAGCTGGACACAGTGGGAACATAGAGAGGCTGTAGGTGGAGCAGAGAGCTGGACACAGTATGAACATAAAGAGGCTGTAGGTGGAGCAGAGAGCTGGGACACAGTATGAACATAGAGAGGCTGTAGGTGGAAGGAGAGCTGGACACAGTGGGAACATAGAGAGGCTGTAGGTGGAGCAGAGAGCTGGACACAGTGGGAACATAGAGAGGCTGTAGGTGGAAGGAGGAGCTGGACACAGTGGGAACATAGAGAGGCTGTAGGTGGAGCAGAGAGCTGGACACAGTGGGAACATAGAGAGGCTGTAGGTGGAAGGAGAGCTGGACACAGTGGGAACATAGAGAGGCTGTAGGTGGAAGGAGAGCTGGACACAGTGGGAACATAGAGAGGCTGTAGGTGGAGCAGAGAGCTGGACACAGTGGGAACATAGAGAGGCTGTAGGTGGAAGGAGAGCTGGACACAGTGTGAACATAGAGAGGCTGTAGGTGGAAGGAGAGCTGGACACAGTGGGAACACAGAGAGGCTGTAGGTGGAAGGAGAGCTGGACACAGTGTGAACACAGAGAGGCTGTAGGTGGAGCAGAGAGCAGGACACAGTGTGAACACAGAGAGGCTGTAGGTGGAAGGAGAGCTGGACACAGTGTGAACACAGAGAGGCTGTAGGTGGAAGGAGAGCTGGACACAGTGGGAACATAGAGAGGCTGTAGGTGGAGCAGAGAGCTGGACACAGTGGGAAGATAGAGAGGCTGTAGGTGGGAGCAGAGAGCTGGATACAGTGTGAACACAGAGAGGCTGTAGGTGGAGCAGAGAGCTGGACACAGTGTGAACACAGAGAGGCTGTAGGTGGAAGGAGAGCTGGACACAGTGTGAACACAGAGAGGCTGTAGGTGGAAGGAGAGCTGGACACAGTGGGAACATAGAGAGGCTGTAGGTGGAGCAGAGAGCTGGACACAGTGGGAAGATAGAGAGGCTGTAGGTGGAGCAGAGAGCTGGATACAGTGTGAACACAGAGAGGCTGTAGGTGGATGGAGAGCTTGACACAGTGGGAACATAGAGAGGCTGTAGGTGGAGCAGAGAGCTGGACACAGTGTGAACACAGAGAGGCTGTAGGTGGAGCAGAGAGCTGGACACAGTGTGAACACAGAGAGGCTGTAGGTGGAGGGAGAGCTGGATGGCGTTGGAGCCAACCGTAACAGGCGGTGGGAGGAGTTTAGATTCATATAGGAAAAGATCAACGTTACAAAAGAGGTCAGAGGGTGGAATTCACTTTTCAGAGATCATTTAAAAATAAAGATATATTGATGAGCACATTTTTGGATGGTCTGCATCTTAGAAGAAACCTACTGATACTTGAAGGTAGCTTTAATGATCATACAAGCTTTACATTTAAATGTTTAATAAATGTATTCAATTCATTCAATTCTATCCAATTACATTGGATTTGAATAAGTTTTAGCAGTGGTGTAAACTACTTAAGTAAAAATACTTAAAAGTAATTCTTTAGTTGTTTTTTTGAGTATCTGTAATTTACTATTTACATATTTTATACTTTTACATTCCTAAGAAAATAATATAATTTTACTCCATACATTTAGCTTGACACCCAAAATTACTCGTTACATTTTGACAGGAAAATTGTCCAATTCACATACTTACCAAGAGAATATCCCTGGTCATCCCTACTGCCTCTGATCTGGCAGTCTCACTAAACACAAATGCTTCGTTTGTAAATTATGTCTGAGTGTTGAAGTGTACCCCTGGCTATTTGTTCTGTCTGGTTTGCTTAATATAAGGAATTTGAAATTATTTATACTTTTACTTTTGATACTTAAGTACATTTTAGCAATTCCATTTACTTTTGACTCTTAAGTATATTTAAAACCAAATACTTTTAGCCTTTTACTCAACTAGTATTTTACTGGGTGACTTTCACTTTTACTTGAGTCATTTCTATGAAGGTGTCTTTACTTTTACTTAAGTATTACTATTGAGTACTTTTTCCACTACTGAGTTTTAGCCAGTTCTATTGGATGCTGTTGTAAATTATGTGTTTCCTGTTTTACAGAGCCCCTCCTGGATGACTTCCTGCTGACATACCTGGTGTTCATGTCAACCAGTGATCTGTGTCAAGCTCTTCTGGGACAATATCCTTCTACTTCAGGCTGTGGTGGTCACCTCTAGAATATAGTACACCACCCTTACTTCTAGACTACAGTAAACAACCCTTACCTCTAGACTACAGTATACAACCCTTATCTCTAGACTAGAGTATACAACCCTTACCTCAAGACTACAGTAAACAACCCTACCTCTAGACTACAGTAAACAACCCTTACCTCTAGACTACAGTATATCACCCTTACCTCTAGACTACAGTAAACAACCCTTACCTCTAGACTACAGTATATCACCCTTACCTCTAGATAACAGTATACCACCCTTACCTCTAGACTACAGTAAACAACCCTTACCTCTAGACTACAATATACAACCCTTATCTCTAGACTACAGTATATCACCCTTACCTCTAGACTACAGTATACCACCCTTACCTCTAGACTACAGTATATCACCCTTACCTCTAGACTACAGTATATCACCCTTACCTCTAGACTACAGTATATCACCCTTACCTCTAGACTACAGTATACCACCCTTACCTCTAGACTACAGTATATCACCCTTACCTCTAGACTACAGTATATCACCCTTACCTCTAGATTACAGTATATCACCCTTACCTCTAGACTACAGTATATCACCCTTATCTCTAGACACCAGTATATCACCCTTACCTCTAGACTACAGTACACCACCCTTACCTCTAGACTACAATATACAACCCTTACCTCTAGACTACAGTATACCACCCTTACCTCTAGACTACAATATACAACCCTTATCTCTAGACTACAGTATACAACCCTTACCTCTAGACTACAGTAAACAACCCTTACCTCTAGACTACAGTATATCACCCTTACCTCTAGACTATAGTACACCACCCTTACCTCTAGACTACAGTAAACAACCCTTACCTCTACCCTACAATATACAACCCTTATGTCTAGACTACAGTATATCACCCTTACCTCTAGACTACAGTACACCACCCTTACCTCTAGACTACAGTAAACAACCCTTACCTCTAGACTACAATATACAACCCTTATCTCTAGACTACAGTATACCACCCTTACCTCTAGACTACAGTAAACAACCCTTATCTCTAGACTACAGTATATCACCCTTACCTCTAGACTATAGTACACCACCCTTACCTCTAGACTACAGTAAACAACCCTTACCTCTAGACTACAGTATATCACCCTTACCTCTAGACTATAGTACACCACCCTTACCTCTAGACTACAGTAAACAACCATTACCTCTAGACTACAGTATACCACCCTTACCTCTAGACTACAGTATATCACCCTTACCTCTAGACTACAGTATATCACCCTTACCTCAAGACTACAGTATATCACCCTTACCTCTAGACTACAGTATACCACCTTACTTCTAGACTACAGTATATCACCCTTACCTCTAGACTACAGTATATCACCCTTACCTCTAGACTACAGTATATCACCCTTACCTCTAGACTACAGTATATCACCCTTATCTCTAGACTACAGTATATCACCCTTACCTCTTTACTACAGTACACTACCCTTACCTCTAGACTACAATATACAACCCTTACCTCTAGACTACAATATACAACCCTACCTCTAGACTACAGTATACCACCCTTACCTCTAGACTACAGTATACCACCCTTACCTCTAGACTACAGTATACAACCCTTACCTCTAGACTACAGTATACCACCCTTACCTCTAGACTACAGTATATCACCCTTACCTCTAGACTACAGTATACCACCCTTACCTCTAGACGACAGTATACAACCCTTATCTCTAGACTACAGTCAACAACCCTTACCTCTAGACTACAGTACACAACCCTTATCTCTAGACTACAGTATATCACCCTTACCTCTAGACTACAGTATATCACCCTTACCTCTAGACTACAGTATACCACCCTTATCTCTAGACTACCAGTATATCACCCTTACCTCTAGACTACAGTATATCACCCTTACCTCTAGACTACAGTATACCACCCTTACCTCTAGACTACAGTATACAAACCCTTACCTCTAGACTACAGTATACCACCCTTATCTCTAGACTACAGTATATCACCCTTACCTCCAGACTACAGTACACCACCCTTACCTCTAGACTACAGTACCTTACCTCTAGAATACAGTACCTTATCTCTAGACTACAGTACCTTACCTCTAGACTACAGTACCTTACCTCTAGACTACAGTACCTTACCTCTAGACTACAGTACCCTATCTCTAGACTACAGTATATCACCCTTACCTCTAGACTATAGTACACCACCCTTACCTCTAGACTACAGTAAACAACCCTTACCTCTAGACTACAATATACAACCCTTATCTCTAGACTACAGTATATCACCCTTACCTCTAGACTACAGTACACCACCCTTACTTCTAGACTACAATATACAACACTTATCTCTAGACTACAGTATACCACCCTTATCTCTAGACTACAGAATACCACCCTTACCTCTAGACTACAGTATACAACCCTTATCTCTAGACTACAGTATACAACCCTTACCTCTAGACTACAGTATATCACCCTTACCTCTAGACTACAGTAAACAACCCTTACCTCTAGACTATAGTACACCACCCTTACCTCTAGACGACAGTAAACAACCCTTACCTCTAGACTACAGTATATCACCCTTACCTCTAGACTATAGTACACCACCCTTACCTCTAGACTACAGTAAACAACCCCTTACCTCTAGACTACAGTATATCACCCTTACCTCTAGACTATAGTACACCACCCTTACCTCTAGACTACAGTAAACAACCCTTACCTCTAGACTACAATATACAACCCTTATCTCTAGACTACAGTATATCACCCTTACCTCTAGACTATAGTACACCACCCTTACCTCTAGACTACAGTAAACAACCCTTACCTCTAGACTACAGTATATCACCCTTACCTCTAGACTACAGTATATCACCCTTACCTCTAGACTACAGTATATCACCCTTACCTCTAGACTACAGTATACCACCCTTACCTCTAGACTACAGTATATCACCCTTACCTCTAGACTACAGTATATCACCCTTACCTCTAGATTACAGTATATCACCCTTACCTCTAGACTACAGTATATCACCCTTATCTCTAGACACCAGTATATCACCCTTACCTCTAGACTACAGTACACCACACTTACCTCTAGACTACAATATACAACCCTTACCTCTAGACTACAGTATACCACCCTTACCTCTAGACTACAATATACAACCCTTATCTCTAGACTACAGTATACAACCCTTACCTCTAGACTACAGTAAACAACCCTTACCTCTAGACTACAGTATATCACCCTTACCTCTAGACTATAGTACACCACCCTTACCTCTAGACTACAGTAAACAACCCTTACCTCTAGACTACAGTAAACAACCCTTACCTCTAGACTACAATATACAAACTTATGTCTAGACTACAGTATATCACCCTTACCTCTAGACTACAGTACACCACCCTTACCTCTAGACTACAGTAAACAACCCTTACCTCTAGACTACAATATACAACCCTTATCTCTAGACTACAGTATACCACCCTTACCTCTAGACTACAGTAAACAACCCTTATCTCTAGACTACAGTATATCACCCTTACCTCTAGACTATAGTACACCACCCTTACCTCTAGACTACAGTAAACAACCCTTACCTCTAGACTACAGTATATCACCCTTACCTCTAGACTATAGTACACCACCCTTACCTCTAGACTACAGTAAACAACCATTACCTCTAGACTACAGTATACCACCCTTACCTCTAGACTACAGTATATCACCCTTACCTCTAGACTACAGTATATCACCCTTACCTCAAGACTACAGTATATCACCCTTACCTCTAGACTACAGTATACCACCCTTACATCTAGACTACAGTATATCACCCTTACCTCTAGACTACAGTATATCACCCTTACCTCTAGACTACAGTATATCACCCTTACCTCTAGACTACAGTATATCACCCTTATCTCTAGACTACAGTATATCACCCTTACCTCTTTACTACAGTACACTACCCTTACCTCTAGACTACAATATACAACCCTTACCTCTAGACTACAATATACAACCCTTACCTCTAGACTACAGTATACCACCCTTACCTCTAGACTACAGTATACCACCCTTACCTCTAGACTACAGTATACAACCCTTACCTCTAGACTACAGTATACCACCCTTACCTCTAGACTACAGTATATCACCCTTACCTCTAGACTACAGTATACCACCCTACCTCTAGACGACAGTATACAACCCTTATCTCTAGACTACAGTCAACAACCCTTACCTCTAGACTACAGTACACAACCCTTATCTCTAGACTACAGTATATCACCCTTACCTCTAGACTACAGTATACCACCCTTACCTCTAGACTACAGTATACAACCCTTACCTCTAGACTACAGTATACCACCCTTATCTCTAGACTACAGTATATCACCCTTACCTCTAGACTACAGTATACCACCCTTATCTCTAGACTACAGTATATCACCCTTACCTCTAGACTACAGTATATCACCCTTACCTCTAGACTACAGTATACCACCCTTACCTCTAGACTACAGTATACAACCCTTACCTCTAGACTACAGTATACCACCCTTATCTCTAGACTACAGTATCTCACCCTTACCTTTAGACTATAGTACACCACCCTTACCTCTAGACTACAGTAAACAACCCTTACCTCTAGACTACAGTATACCACCCTTATCTCTAGACTACAGTATATCACCCTTACCTCTAGACTATAGTACACCACCCTTACCTCTAGACTACAGTAAACAACCCTTACCTCTAGACTACAGTATATCACCCTTACCTCTAGACTATAGTACACCACCCTTACCTCTAGACTACAGTAAACAACCCTTACCTCTAAACCACAGTATACCACCCTTATCTCTAGACTACAGTATATCACCCTTACCTCTAGACTATAGTACACCACCCTTACCTCTAGACTACAGTAAACAACCCTTACCTCTAGACTACAGTATATCACCCTTACCTCTAGACTATATGTACACCACCCTTACCTCTAGACTACAGTATACAACCCTTACCTCTAGACTACAGTATATCACCCTTACCTCTAGACTACAATATACAACCCTTACCTCTAGACTACAGTAAACAACCCTTACCTCTAGACTACAGTATATCACCCTTACCTCTAGACTATAGGACACCACCCTTACCTCTAGACTACAGTAAACAACCCTTACCTCTAGACTACAATATACAACCCTTATCTCTAGACTACAGTATATCACCCTTACCTCTAGACTACAGGACACCACCCTTACTTCTAGACTACAATATACAACCCTTATCTCTAGACTACAGTATACCACCCTTATCTCTAGACTACAGAATACCACCCTTACCTCTAGACTACAGTATACAACCCTTATCTCTAGACTACAGTATACAACCCTTACCTCTAGACTACAGTATATCACCCTTACCTCTAGACTACAGTAAACAACCCTTACCTCTAGACTATAGTACACCACCCTTACCTCTAGACGTCAGTAAACAACCCTTACCTCTAGACTACAGTATATCACCCTTACCTCTAGACTATAGTACACCACCCTTAACGCTAGACTACAGTAAACACCCTTACCTCTAGACTACAGTATATCACCCTTACCTCTAGACTATAGTACACCACCCTTACCTCTTACAGTAACCAACCCTTACCTCTTAACTACAATACAACCCTTATCTCTAGACTACAGTTAATCACCCTTACCTCTAGACTATAGTACACCACCCTTACCTCTAGACTACAGTAAACAACCCTTACCTCTAGACTACAGTATATCACCCTTACCTCTAGACTACAGTACCACCACTTACCTCTAGACTACAGTATACAACCCTTATCTCTAGACTACAGTATACAACCCTTACCTCTAGACTACAGTAAACAACCCTTACCTCTAGACTACAATATACAACCCTTACCTCTAGACTATAGTACACCACCCTTACCTCTAGACTACAGTAAACAACCTTACCTCTCAGACTACAATATACAACCCTTATGTCTAGACTACAGTATATCACCCTTACCTCTAGACTACAGTACACCACCCTTACCTCTAGACTACAGTAAACAACCCTTACCTCTAGACTACAATATACAACCCTTATCTCTAGACTACAGTATACCACCCTTACCTCTAGACTACAGTATACAACCCTTACCTCTAGACTACAGTATACCACCCTTACCTCTAGACTACAGTATACCACCCTTACCTCTAGACTACAGTATACAACCCTTATCTCTAGACTACAGTATACAACCCTTACCTCAAGACTACAGTATACCACCCTTACCTCTAGACTACAGTACCTTGCCTCTAGACTACAGTACACAACACTAACCTCTAGACTACAGTACCTTGCTTCTAGACTACAGTATACAACCCTAACTTCTAGACTACAGTAAACAACCCTTACCTCTAGACTACAGCACACAACCCTTACCTCTAGACTACAGTACATTACCTCAAGACTACAGTACACAACCCTTACCTCTAGACTACAGTATATCACCCTTACCTCTAGACTACAGTATACAACCCTTACCTCTAGACTACAGTATACCACCCTTACCTCTAGACTACATACACCACCCTTACCTCTAGACTACAGTAAACAACCCTTACCTCTAGACTACAGTATACCACCCTTATCTCTAGACTACATATACCACCCTTACCTCTAGACTACAGTAAACAACCCTTACCTCTAGACTACAGTATATCACCCTTACCTAGACTATAGTAACACCACCCTTACCTCTAGACTACAGTATACCACCCTTACCTCTAGACTACAATATACAACCCTTATCTCTAGACTACAGTATATCACCCTTACCTCTAGACTACAGTATTCCACCCTTAACGCTAGACTACAATATACAACCCTTATCTCTAGACTACAGTATATCACCCTTACCTCTAGACTATAGTACACCACCCTTACCTCTAGACTACAGTATACCACCCTTACCTCTAGACTACAATATACAACCCTTATCTCTAGACTACAGTATATCACCCTTACTTCTAGACTACAGTACACCACCCTTACCTCTAGACTACAGTTAACAACCCTTACCTCTAGACTACAATATACAACCCTTATCTCTAGACTACAGTATATCACCCTTACCTCTAGACTACAGTATACCACCCTTAACGCTAGACTACAATATACAACCCTTATCTCTAGACTACAGTATATCACCCTTACCTCTAGACTATAGTACACCACCCTTACCTCTAGACTACAGTATACCACCCTTACCTCTAGACTACAATATACAACCCTTATCTCTAGACTACAGTATATCACCCTTACCTCTAGACTACAGTACACCACCCTTACCTCTAGACTACAGTAAACAACCCTTACCTCTAGACTACAATATACAACCCTTATCTCTAGACTACAGTATATCACCCTTACCTCTAGACTATAGTACACCACCCTTACCTCTAGACTACAGTAAACAACCCTTACCTCTAGACTACAGTATATCACCCTTACCTCTAGACTATAGTACACCACCTTACCTATAGACTACAGTAAAAAACCCATACCTCTAGACTACAATATACAACCCTTATCTCTAGACTACAGTATACCCCCTTACCTCTAGACTACAGTATACAACCCTTACTACTCTAGACTACAGTATACCACCCTTACCTCTAGACTACAGTATACAACCTTATCTCTAGACTACAGTATATCACCTTACCTCTAGATACAGTATACCACCTTACTCTAGACTACAGTATTCAACCTTATCTCTAGACTACAGTATACACAATACCACCCTTACCTCTAGACTACAGTATACCACCTTCCTCTAGACTACAGTCTACAACCCTTATCTCT
>NW_021822165.1:15000-36514 GCF_901001165.1 Salmo trutta | reverse complement strand
GTTGCCAGTTCGTCTTGTATGTTTTTCAGGTCAACCAGCGTGTTTTCCCGTACTCCTGCTTCTATTCTCTTTTTGCTAGTCCTCCCGGTCTTGACCGTTGCCTGTCCTGTCTCTGAGCCCACCTGCCTGACCACTCTGCCTGCCCCCGACGCTGCCTGCTGACCTGTAACTCTGCCTCCCTCTGGATTACCGACCTCAGCCTGCCTTGACCTGTCCACTGCTTGCCTCTGGATTACCGACCTCAGCCTGCCTTGACCTGTCTACTGCTTCCCTCTGGATTACCGACCTCAGCCTGCCTTGACCTGTCTACTGCTTCCCTCTGGATTACCGACCTCAGCCTGCCTTGACCTGTCTACTGCTTGCCTCTGGATTACCGACCTCAGCCTGCCTTGACCTGTCTACTGCTTCCCTCTGGATTACCGACCTCAGCCTGCCTTGACCTGTCTACTGCTTGCCTCTGGATTACCGACCTCAGCCTGCCTTGACCTGTCTACTGCTTCCCTCTGGATTACCGACCTCAGCCTGCCTTGACCTGTCTACTGCTTCCCTCTGGATTACCGACCTCAGCCTGCCTTGACCTGTCTACTGCTTGCCTCTGTTGGAACATTAAACATTGTTACTTCGACAGTCTGTATCTGGATCTTACCTTGATCTCTGATACAAATAGCTGAATGAGAGAGCAGAAGTGTGATTCACATCATTGAGCTATATAGATATCAATAATACGTGATACTCGTATCACCCGTAGGATACACCCACTGCTGGTGTCCTTAATCTCCTGTAGGATACACCACTGCTGTGGTCCTTAACCTCCTGTAGGATACACCCACTGCTGGTGTCCTTAATCTCCTGTAGGATACACCCACTGCTGGTGTCCTTAATCTCCTGTAGGATACACCCACTGCTGTGGTCCTTAATCTCCTGTAGGATACACCACTGCTGGTGTCCTTAATCTCCTGTAGGATACACCACTGCTGTGGTCCTTAACCTCCTGTAGGATACACCCACTGCTGGTGTCCTTAATCTCCTGTAGGATACACCCACTGCTGGTGTCCTTAATCTCCTGTAGGATACACCCACTGCTGTGGTCCTTAATCTCCTGTAGGATACACCCACTGCTGTGGTCCTTAACCTCCTGTAGGATACACCCACTGCTGGTGTCCTTAATCTCCTGTAGGATACACCCACTGCTGGTGTCCTTAATCTCCTGTAGGATACACCCACTGCTGTGGTCCTTAATCTCCTGTAGGATACACCCACTGCTGGTGTCCTTAATCTCCTGTAGGATACACCCACTGCTGTGGTCCTTAATCTCCTGTAGGATACACCCACTGCTGTTGTCCTTAATCTCCTGTAGGATACATCACTGCTGTGGTCCTTAATCTCCTGTAGGATACACCCACTGCTGTGGTCCTTAATCTCCTGTAGGATACACCCACTGCTGTGGTCCTTAATCTCCTGTAGGATACGCCCACTGCTGTGGTCCTTAATCTCCTGTAGGATACACCCACTGCTGTGGTCCTTAATCTCCTGTAGGATACACCACTGCTGGTGTTCTTAATCTCCTGTAGGATACACCCACTGCTGGTGTCCTTAATCTCCTGTAGGATACACCCACTGCTGTGGTCCTTAATCTCCTGTAGGATACACCCACTGCTGTGGTCCTTAATCTCCTGTAGGATACACCCACTGCTGTTGTCCTTAATCTCCTGTAGGATACACCACTGCTGTTGTCCTTAATCTCCTGTAGGATACACCCACTGCTGTTGTCCTTAATCTCCTGTAGGATACACCCACTGCTGGTGTCCTTAATCTCCTGTAGGATACACCCACTGCTGTGGTCCTTAATCTCCTGTAGGATACACCCACTGCTGGTGTCCTTAATCTCCTGTAGGATACACCCACTGCTGTTGTCCTTAATCTCCTGTAGGATACACCCACTGCTGGTGTCCTTAATCTCCTGTAGGATACACCCACTGCTGTTGTCCTTAATCTCCTGTAGGATACACCCACTGCTGTGGTCCTTAATCTCCTGTAGGATACACCCACTGCTGTGGTCCTTAATCTCCTGTAGGATACACCCACTGCTGTTGTCCTTAATCTCCTGTAGGATACACCACTGCTGTTGTCCTTAATCTCCTGTAGGATACACCCACTGCTGTTGACCTTAATCTCCTGTAGGATACACCCACTGCTGGTGTCCTTAATCTCCTGTAGGATACACCCACTGCTGTGGTCCTTAATCTCCTGTAGGATACACCCACTGCTGGTGTCCTTAATCTCCTGTAGGATACACCCACTGCTGTTGTCCTTAATCTCCTGTAGGATACACCCACTGCTGTTGTCCTTAATCTCCTGTAGGATACACCCACTGCTGGTGTCCTTAATCTCCTGTAGGATACATCACTGCTGGTGTCCTTAATCTCCTGTAGGATACATCACTGCTGTTGTCCTTAATCTCCTGTAGGATACACTACTGCTGGTTCCTTAATCTCCTGTAGGATACATCACTGCTGTTGTCTTTAATCTCCTGTAGGATACACCCACTGCTGTGGTCCTTAATCTCCTGTAGGATACACCCACTGCTGTTTTCCTTAATCTCCTGTAGGATACACCCACTGCTGTTGTCCTTAATCTCCTGTAGGATACACCCACTGCTGTTGTCCTTAATCTCCTGTAGGATACACCCACTGCTGGTGTCCTTAATCTCCTGTAGGATACACCCACTGCTGTGGTCCTTAATCTCCTGTAGGATACACCCACTGCTGGTGTCCTTAATCTCCTGTAGGATACACCCACTGCTGTTGTCCTTAATCTCCTGTAGGATACACCCACTGCTGGTGTCCTTAATCTCCTGTAGGATACACCCACTGCTGGTGTCCTTAATCTCCTGTAGGATACATCACTGCTGGTGTCCTTAATCTCCTGTAGGATACATCACTGCTGTTGTCCTTAATCTCCTGTAGGATACACTACTGCTGGTGTCCGTAATCTCCTGTAGGATACATCACTGATGTTGTCTTTAATCTCCTGTAGGATACACCCACTGCTGGTGTCCTTAATCTCCTGTAGGATACACCCACTGCTGTGGTCCTTAATCTCCTGTAGGATACACCCACTGCTGTGGTCCTTAATCTCCTGTAGGATACACCCACTGCTGTGGTCCTTAATCTCCTGTAGGATACACCACTGCTGTTGTCCTTAATCTCCTGTAGGATACACCCACTGCTGTTGTCCTTAATCTCCTGTAGGATACACCCACTGCTGGTGTCCTTAATCTCCTGTAGGATACACCCACTGCTGGTGTCCTTAATCTCCTGTAGGATACACCCACTGCTGTGGTCCTTAATCTACTGTAGGATACACCCACTGCTGTTGTCCTTAATCTCCTGTAGGATACACCCACTGCTGTGGTCCTTAATCTCCTGTAGGATACACCCACTGCTGGTGTCCTTAATATCCTGTAGGATACACCCACTGCTGGTGTCCTTAATCTCCTATAGGATACAGCCACTGCTGTGGTCCTTAATCTCCTGTAGGATACACCCACTGCTGGTGTCCTTAATCTCCTGTAGGATACACCCACTGCTGTTGTCCTTAATCTCCTGTAGGATACACCCACTGCTGTTGTCCTTAATCTCCTGTAGGATACACCCACTGCTGGTGTCCTTAATCTCCTGTAGGATACATCACTGCTGTTGTCCTTAATCTCCTGTAGGATACATCACTGCTGTTGTCCTTAATCTCCTGTAGGATACACCCACTGCTGGTGTCCTTAATCTCCTGTAGGATACACCACTGCTGTGGTCCTTAATCTCCTGTAGGATACACCACTGCTGTTGTCCTTAATCTCCTGTAGGATACACCCACTGCTGTGGTCCTTAATCTCCTGTAGGATACACCCACTGCTGTGGTCCTTAATCTCCTGTAGGATACACACACTGCTGTTGTCCTTACTCTCCTGTAGGATACACCCACTGCTGTGGTCCTTAATCTCCTGTAGGATACACCCACTGCTGTGGTCCTTAATCTCCTGTAGGATACACCCACTGCTGGTGGTGTCCTTAATCTCCTGTAGGATACACCCACTGCTGGTGTCCTTAATCTCCTGTAGGATACACCCACTGCTGGTGTCCTTAATCTCCTGTAGGATACACCCACTGCTGGTGTCCTTAATCTCCTGTAGGATACATCACTGCTGGTGTCCTTAATCTCCTGTAGGATACACCCACTGCTGGTGTCCTTAATCTCCTGTAGGATACACCCACTGCTGGTGTCCTTAATCTCCTGTAGGATACACCCACTGCTGTTGTCCTTAATCTCCTGTAGGATACACCCACTGCTGGTGTCCTTAATCTCCTGTAGGATACACCCACTGCTGTTGTCCTTAATCTCCTGTAGGATACACCCACTGCTGTGGTCCTTAATCTCCTGTAGGATACACCCACTGCTGTGGTCCTTAATCTCCTGTAGGATACACCCACTGCTGTTGTCCTTAATCTCCTGTAGGATACACCACTGCTGTTGTCCTTAATCTCCTGTAGGATACACCCACTGCTGTTGACCTTAATCTCCTGTAGGATACACCCACTGCTGGTGTCCTTAATCTCCTGTAGGATACACCCACTGCTGTGGTCCTTAATCTCCTGTAGGATACACCCACTGCTGGTGTCCTTAATCTCCTGTAGGATACACCCACTGCTGTTGTCCTTAATCTCCTGTAGGATACACCCACTGCTGTTGTCCTTAATCTCCTGTAGGATACACCCACTGCTGGTGTCCTTAATCTCCTGTAGGATACATCACTGCTGGTGTCCTTAATCTCCTGTAGGATACGTCACTGCTGTTGTCCTTAATCTCCTGTAGGATACACTACTGCTGGTTCCTTAATCTCCTGTAGGATACATCACTGCTGTTGTCTTTAATCTCCTGTAGGATACACCCACTGCTGGTGTCCTTAATCTCCTGTAGGATACACCCACTGCTGTTGTCCTTAATCTCCTGTAGGATACACCCACTGCTGTTGTCCTTAATCTCCTGTAGGATACACCCACTGCTGTTGTCCTTAATCTCCTGTAGGATACACCCACTGCTGGTGTCCTTAATCTCCTGTAGGATACACCCACTGCTGTGGTCCTTAATCTCCTGTAGGTTACACCCACTGCTGGTGTCCTTAATCTCCTGTAGGATACACCCACTGCTGTTGTCCTTAATCTCCTGTAGGATACACCCACTGCTGGTGTCCTTAATCTCCTGTAGGATACACCCACTGCTGGTGTCCTTAATCTCCTGTAGGATACACCCACTGCTGTGGTCCTTAATCTACTGTAGGATACACCCACTGCTGTTGTCCTTAATCTCCTGTAGGATACACCCACTGCTGTGGTCCTTAATCTCCTGTAGGATACACCCACTGCTGGTGTCCTTAATATCCTGTAGGATACACCCACTGCTGGTGTCCTTAATCTCCTATAGGATACACCCACTGCTGTGGTCCTTAATCTCCTGTAGGATACACCCACTGCTGGTGTCCTTAATCTCCTGTAGGATACACCCACTGCTGTTGTCCTTAATCTCCTGTAGGATACACCCACTGCTGTTGTCCTTAATCTCCTGTAGGATACACCCACTGCTGGTGTCCTTAATCTCCTGTAGGATACATCACTGCTGTTGTCCTTAATCTCCTGTAGGATACATCACTGCTGTTGTCCTTAATCTCCTGTAGGATACACCCACTGCTGGTGTCCTTAATCTCCTGTAGGATACACCACTGCTGTGGTCCTTAATCTCCTGTAGGATACACCACTGCTGTTGTCCTTAATCTCCTGTAGGATACACCCACTGCTGTGGTCCTTAATCTCCTGTAGGATACACCCACTGCTGTGGTCCTTAATCTCCTGTAGGATACACACACTGCTGTTGTCCTTACTCTCCTGTAGGATACACCCACTGCTGTGGTCCTTAATCTCCTGTAGGATACACCCACTGCTGTGGTCCTTAATCTCCTGTAGGATACACCCACTGCTGGTGTCCTTAATCTCCTGTAGGATACACCCACTGCTGGTGTCCTTAATCTCCTGTAGGATACACCCACTGCTGGTGTCCTTAATCTCCTGTAGGATACACCCACTGCTGGTGTCCTTAATCTCCTGTAGGATACATCACTGCTGGTGTCCTTAATCTCCTGTAGGATACACCCACTGCTGGTGTCCTTAATCTCCTGTAGGATACACCCACTGCTGGTGTCCTTAATCTCCTGTAGGATACACCCACTGCTGTTGTCCTTAATCTCCTGTAGGATACACCCACTGCTGGTGTCCTTAATCTCCTGTAGGATACACCCACTGCTGTTGTCCTTAATCTCCTGTAGGATACACCCACTGCTGTGGTCCTTAATCTCCTGTAGGATACACCCACTGCTGTGGTCCTTAATCTCCTGTAGGATACACCCACTGCTGTTGTCCTTAATCTCCTGTAGGATACACCACTGCTGTTGTCCTTAATCTCCTGTAGGATACACCCACTGCTGTTGACCTTAATCTCCTGTAGGATACACCCACTGCTGGTGTCCTTAATCTCCTGTAGGATACACCCACTGCTGTGGTCCTTAATCTCCTGTAGGATACACCCACTGCTGGTGTCCTTAATCTCCTGTAGGATACACCCACTGCTGTTGTCCTTAATCTCCTGTAGGATACACCCACTGCTGTTGTCCTTAATCTCCTGTAGGATACACCCACTGCTGGTGTCCTTAATCTCCTGTAGGATACATCACTGCTGGTGTCCTTAATCTCCTGTAGGATACGTCACTGCTGTTGTCCTTAATCTCCTGTAGGATACACTACTGCTGGTTCCTTAATCTCCTGTAGGATACATCACTGCTGTTGTCTTTAATCTCCTGTAGGATACACCCACTGCTGGTGTCCTTAATCTCCTGTAGGATACACCCACTGCTGTTGTCCTTAATCTCCTGTAGGATACACCCACTGCTGTTGTCCTTAATCTCCTGTAGGATACACCCACTGCTGTTGTCCTTAATCTCCTGTAGGATACACCCACTGCTGGTGTCCTTAATCTCCTGTAGGATACACCCACTGCTGTGGTCCTTAATCTCCTGTAGGTTACACCCACTGCTGGTGTCCTTAATCTCCTGTAGGATACACCCACTGCTGTTGTCCTTAATCTCCTGTAGGATACACCCACTGCTGGTGTCCTTAATCTCCTGTAGGATACACCCACTGCTGGTGTCCTTAATCTCCTGTAGGATACATCACTGCTGGTGTCCTTAATCTCCGGTAGGATACATCACTGCTGTTGTCCTTAATCTCCTGTAGGATACACTACTGCTGGTGTCCGTAATCTCCTGTAGGATACATCACTGATGTTGTCTTTAATCTCCTGTAGGATACACCCACTGCTGGTGTCCTTAATCTCCTGTAGGATACACCCACTGCTGTTTTCCTTAATCTCCTGTAGGATACACCCACTGCTGGTGTCCTTAATCTCCTGTAGGATACATCACTGCTGTTGTCCTTAATCTCCTGTAGGATACACCCACTGCTGTTGTCCTTAATCTCCTGTAGGATACACCCACTGCTGGTGTCCTTAATCTCCTGTAGGATACATCACTGCTGTTGTCCTTAATCTCCTGTAGGATACATCACTGCTGTTGTCCTTAATCTCCTGTAGGATACACCCACTGCTGTGGTCCTTAATCTCCTGTAGGATACACCACTGCTGTGGTCCTTAATCTCCTGTAGGATACACCCACTGCTGTTGTCCTTAATCTCCTGTAGGACACACCACTGCTGTTGTCCTTAATCTCCTGTAGGATACACCCACTGCTGTTGTCCTTAATCTCCTGTAGGATACACCCACTGCTGGTGTCCTTAATCTCCTGTAGGATACACCCACTGCTGTGGTCCTTAATCTCCTGTAGGATACACCACTGCTGGTGTCCTTAATCTCCTGTAGGATACACCACTGCTGTGGTCCTTAATCTCTGTAGGATCACCAATGCTGTTGTCCTTAATCTCCTGTAGGATACACCCACTGCTGTTGTCCTTAATCTCCTGTAGGATACACCCACTGCTGTTGTCCTTAATCTCCTGTAGGATACACCCACTGCTGGTGTCCTTAATCTCCTGTAGGATACACCCACTGCTGTGGTCCTTAATCTCCTGTAGGATACACCACTGCTGGTGTCCTTAATCTCCTGTAGGCTACACCAGCACTCCCTCCCACCCTCTCCCTGTCTCTCACTCTCCATCCTGTCTCTCCCTCTCCTCCCCCTCTCTCTCTCCACCCTCTCTCTATACCCTGTCTCTACCTCTCCTCCCCTCTCTCACTCTCCACCCTGTCTCTTCCACCCTGTCTCTCCACCCTGTTTCTCCCTCTCCACCCTGTCTCTCCCTCTCCACCCCCTCCCTCTCCACCCCTGTCTCTCCTTCCCCTCTCTCTCTCTTCACCCTCTCTCTCCCTCTTCACCCTCTCTCTCCACCCTGTCCCTCCCTCTCCACCGTCTCTCTGCACCCTCTCCCTCTACTCCCTCTCTTCCTCTCCACTCTCTCTTCCTCTCCACCCTGTATCGCCCGCTCCGCCCTCTCTCTTCACCCTGTCTCTCCCCACCCTCCCTCTCCCCCTGTCTCTCCCTCTGTCTCTCCCTCTCCACCCCGTCTCTCCCTCTCCACCCCGTCTCTCCCTCTCCACCCTTTCTCTCCCTCTCCACCCTCTCTCTCCACCCTCTCTCTCCCTCACCACCCTGTCTCTCCCACGCCACACCCCTCTCTCTCTCCACCCTGTAACTCCTCCACCCTCTCTCTCCAACCGGTCTCTCCCTCTCCATCTTCTCTCTCTCCACCCTGTCTCTCCCTCTACTCCCTCTCTCGACCCTGTCTCTCCCTCTCCAACCTCTCTCTCCACCCTCTCTCTCCACCCTGTCTTTCCCTCTCCACCCTGTCTTTCCCTCTCCACCCTGTCTCTCCCTCTCCACCCTGTCTTTCCCTCTCCACCCTGTCTCTCCCTCTACTCCCTCTCTGGACCCTGTCTCTCCCTCTCCATCTTCTCTCTCCACCCTCTCTCTCCACCCTGTCTTTCCCTCTCCCCCCTGTCTCTCCCTCTCCACCCTGTCTCTCCCTCAGCACCCTGTCTTTCCCTCTGCACCCTGTCTCTCCCTCTCCACCCTCTCTCTCCACCCTGTCTCTCCCTCTCTTTACCCTGTCTCTCCCTCTCCACCCTGTCTCTCCCTCTACTCCCTCTCTCGACCCTGTCTCTCCCTCTCCACCCTCTGAACGGTATGACTTTATAGAGAGATGTCTCCCATTGAGTTCCCTCGGCACACACACCCCAGGTAGTCTGAGACTCCACACACACCCCAGGTAGTCTGAGACTCCACACACCCCCAGGTAGTCTGAGACTCCACACACCCCCAGGTAGTCTGAGACTCCACACACCCCAGGTAGTCTGAGACTCCACACACCCCCAGGTAGTCTGAGACTCCACACACACCCCAGGTAGTCTGAGACTCCACACACACCCCAGGTAGTCTGAGACTCCACACACCCCAGGTCTGAGACCACACACCCCCCAGGTAGTCTGAGACTCCACACACCCCCCAGGTAGTCTGAGACTCCACACACCACCCAGGTAGTCTGAGACTCCACACACACCCCAGGTAGTCTGAGACTCCACACCCCCCCCCAGGTAGTCTGAGACTCCACATATCCCAGGTAGTCTGAGACTCCACACACACCCCAGGTAGTCTGAGACTCCACACACCCCAGGTAGTCTGAGACTCCACACCCCCCCCCCAAGTAGTCTGAGACTCCACACACCCCCCAGGTAGTCTGAGACTCCACACCCCCCAGGTAGTCTGAGACTCCACACACACCCCAGGTAGTCTGAGACTCCACACACCCCAGGTAGTCTGAGACTCCACACACCCCCCAGGTAGTCTGAGACTCCACACCCCCAGGTAGTCTGAGACTCCACACACCCCCAGGTAGTCTGAGACTCCACACACCCCCCAGGTAGTCTGAGACTCCACACACCCCCCCAGGTAGTCTCCACACACCCCCCAGGTAGTCTGAGACTCCACACACCCCCCAGGTAGTCTGAGACTCCACACACCCCCAGGTAGTCTGAGACTCCACACACCCCCCAGGTAGTCTGAGACTCCACACACCCCCCAGGTAGTCTGAGACTCCACACACCCCCCAGGTAGTCTGAGACTCCACACACCCCCCAGGTAGTCTGAGACTCCACACACCCCCCAGGTAGTCTGAGACTCCACACACCCCCAGGTAGTCTGAGACTCCACACACCCCCCAGGTAGTCTGAGACTCCACACACCCCCCAGGTAGTCTGAGACTCCACACACCCCCCAGGTAGTCTGAGACTCCACACACCCCCCAGGTAGTCTGAGACTCCACACACCCCGCCAATTTAGCAATAAAAAACATTTTTCTCTTTAGCTCTTAAAGAATGTCATTTTTTTCATTTAACAAGGCACTCAGAGAGCACCGGTCCCTGCCCTCGGACTGAACCCTGTAATGTCTTCTGTAATGGTCTGCTTTTCACTATGATTACAAATAAATAAAAAAGTAGAAAACCTTGCCTTTTAGAAAACTATATTCAAAAGAAATGTGAATCACTGCCGTGCTTCTAAAGCCCCATCTTTCATCAGATGGATTCATTTAGTTGTGTAGCTAAATTCAGTTTTAGATTGTATGTGTGGGCGAGGAAATGGATTGAATAAACTGAATGGAATCAATTATATGTCATTTATATAATATTCTACGACTAGCAAAATATTGTGGTCATAGGTGTCTGTGAACTAGCAGTGGTAATCCTAAAGAAAGGTTTTCCACTATTCACTTCATGATGCCTGGCAACAAGGGCGGATCCAACATGTTTTCCTACTTCCGGCTCATTTACAAACAAGCAAAACACTGATGAATATCAATGCAATTTGTCAAAACTATTGATAGCTATAGACTATTGATCTTTCTCTAGCTGAGGTCACGGCATCATAAACTTTACCAAGTACATTTGAACCAAAAACCTGGCTGCCTCTACCGGAAGCTGAAACTGGTCCGCAAGTGGATCTTCCAACAAGACAATAACCCCAAGCACACATTACAATCCACAAAGAAATGTTACATTGTCTGAAAAATATAACATTTTGCAATGGCCATCCCCCCCCATTGAAAAGCTGTGGTTTGAATTGAAGAGGGCAGTCCATAAGCACAGATGAGGGATATCAAGGATCTGGAAAGATTCTGTCTGGAGGAACAGTCTAAGATCATAAAACGTGTCGTTATCGTTGCAAGGTGACATGGAATCACAGGCCACTTTAAATAACGGAACACTAGTCACTTTAAATAACGGAACACTAGTCACTTTAAATAACGGAACACTAGTCACTTTAAATAACGGAACACTAGTCACTTTAAATAACGGAACACTAGTCACTTTAAATAACGGAACACTAGTCACTTTAAATAACGGAACACTAGTCACTTTAAATAACGGAACACTAGTTACTTTAAATAACGGAACACTAGTCACTTTAAATAACGGAACACTAGTCACTTTAAATAACGGAACACTAGTCACTTTAAATAACGGAACACTAGTCACTTTAAATAACGGAACAATAGTCACTTTAAATAACGGAACACTAGTCACTTTAAATAACGGAACAATAGTCACTTTAAATAACGGAACACTAGTCACTTTAAATAACGGAACACTAGTCACTTTAAATAACGGAACAATAGTCACTAAATAACGGAACACTAGTCACTTTAATAATGTTTACATACTGCTTTACTCATCTCATTTGTATATACTGTATTCTATTCTACTGTATTTTAGTCATGCCACTCCGATGTGTGTGTATTGTTGTGAATTGTTAGATACTTCTACAATGTTGGAGCTCGGAACACAAGCATTTCGCTACACCTGCAATAACATTTGCTAAATATGTGTATGTGACTAATAAAATTGGATTGGATTTGATTTGATTAAAAACAGGGGATACAAACATTTTGACCACTATCTTGTTTAGATGTGTTATATTTTATTACTTGCTAAACAAATTGTCTTTCTCTGAAGTTTTTCAAAACAATTTGAGCATACAAAATGCTATATATCCATTTTCAGAAATGTTGGTAAATGAGCTTTTATTGTTGAAAGAAAATATGAAAAGAGATTGATGTGTCTTTTCACTATCTAATTGTGGCATTGGGTTATTCAATGACATACACTACCGTTCAAAAGTTTGGGGTTACTTAGAAATGTCCTTGTTTTTGAAAGAAAAGCACATTTTTTTGTCAATTAAAATAACATAAATTGATCAGAAATACAGTGTAGACATTGTTAATGTTGCAAATGACTATTGTAGCTGGAAACGGCAAATGTTTTATGGAATATTTACATAGGCGTACAGGGGCCCATTATCAGCAACCATCACTCCTGTGTTCCAATGGCACGTTGTGTTAGCTAATCCAAGTTTATCATTTTAAAAGACTAATTGATCATTAAAAAACCCTTTTGCAATTATGTTAGCACAGCTGAAAAATGTTGTTCTGATTAAAGAAGAAATAAAACTGGCCTTCTTTAGACTAGTTGAGTATCTGGAGCATCAGCGTTTGTGGGTTCGATTACAGGCTCAAAATGGCTAGAAACAAAGAACTTCTTCTAAAACTTGTCAGTCTATTCTTGTTCTGAGAAATGAATGCTATCCCAAGCGAGAAATTGCCAAGAAACTGAAGATCTTGTACAATGCTGTGTTCTACTCCCTTCACAAACAGCGCAAACTGGCTCTAACCAGAATAGAAAGAGGAGTGGGAGGCCCCGGTGCACAACTGAGCAAGAGGGCAAGTACATTAGAGTGTCTAGTTTGAGAAACAGACGCCTCACAAGTCCTCAACTGGCAGCTTCATTAAATAGTACCCACAAAACACCAGTCTAAACATCAACAGTGAAGAGGCGACTCCGGGATGCTGGCCTTCTAGGCAGAGTTCCTCTGTCCAGTGTCTGTGTTCGTTTGCCCATCTTAATCTTTTCTTTTTATTGGCCAGTCTGAAATATGGCTTTTTCTTGGCAACTCTGCCTAGAAGGCCAGCATCCCGGAGTCGCCTCTTCACTGTTGACGTTGAGACTGGTGTTTTGTGGGTACTATTTAATGTGACCCCAAACTTTAGAATGGTAGTGTATATAATTTTTATAAATAAATAATTTAATGCAGTAACGTAAGATCTGTAAGTAAAACATTTTACATTTTAGTCATTTAGCAGATGGTCTTATCCAGAGCAACTTACATTAAGCACATTCGTCGTAAGATAGCTAGGTTATACAACCACATATCACAGTCAAATATACGTCATGCAAACATTCCATTCCAGCTAAACAGTGGATATACAGTGTGTTCGGAAAATATTCAGACCCCTTGACTTTTTCCACATTCTGTTACATTACAGCCTTATTTTAAAAATGATTAAATATATTTTTTTCCCTCATCCATCTACACACAATACCCCAGAATGACAAAGCAAAAACAGGTTTTTAGACATTTTTGCCTAAAAATAAATAATAATAAATTAAATATCCCATTTCAATAAGTGTTCAGACCCTTTACTCAGTACTTTGTTGAAGCACCTTTGGCAGCGATTACAGCCTCGAGTCTTATTGGGTATGACGCTACAAGCTTGGCACAGCTGGAGTTTCTCCCATAATTCTCTGCAGATCCTCTCATGTCAGGTTGGATGGGGAGCGCCGTCGCACAGCTGTTTTTAAATCTATCCAGAGATGTTCGATCGGGATTAAGTCCGGGCTCTGGCTGGGTCACTCAAGGACATTCAGAGACTTGTCCCGAAGCCACTCCCGTGTTGTCTTGGCTGTGTGCTTAGGGTCGTTGTCCTGTTGGAAGGTGAACCTTCGCTCCAGTCTGAGGTCCTGAGCACTCTGGAGCAGGTTTTAATCAAGGATCTCTCTGTAATTTGCTCTGCTCATCTTTCCCTCAATCCTGACTAGTTTTCCAGTACCTGCCGCTGAAAAACATCCCCACAGCATGATGCTGTCACCTCCATGCTTCACCATAGGGATGGTGCCAGGTTTCCTCCAGATGTGATGTTTGGCATTCAGGCAAAAGAGTTTAATCTTGGTTTCATCAGACGAGAGAATCTTGTTTCTCATGGTCTGAGAGTCCTTTAGGTGCCTTTTGGCAAACTACAAGCGGGCTGTCCTGTGCCTTATACTGAAGAGTGGCTTCCATCTGGCCACTCTAACATAAAGGCCTGATTGGTGGAGTGCTGCAGAGATGGTTGTCCTTCTCCCATCTCCACACAGGAACTCTGGAGCTCTGTCAGAGTGGCCATCGGGTTCTTGGTCATCTCCCTGACCAAAGCCCTTCTCCCCTGATTGATCAGTTTGGCCGGGTGGCCAGCTCTAGGAAGAGTCTCGGTGGTTCCAAATGTCTTCCATTTAAGAATGATGGAGGCCACTGTGTTCTTGGGGACCTTCAATGCTGCACCCATTTTTTTGTCTTCCCCAGATCTGTGCCTCGATACAATCCTGTCTCAGAGCTCTACGGACAATTCCTTCAACCTCATGGCTTGCTTTTTTTCTGACAATCACTGTCAACTGTGGGACCTTATATAGACATGGTGTGTGCCTTTCCAAATCATGTCCAATCAACTGAATTTACCACAGGTGGACTCCAATCCAGTTGTAGAAACATCTCAAGGATGATCAATGGAAACAGGATAAACCTGAGCTCAATTTTGAGTCTCATAGCAAAGGGTCTGAATACTTATATGACTAAGAAATTACTTTATTTTTCTTTTTTATAAATTAGCAAAAATTTCTAAAAACCTGCTTTCGCTTTATCATAATGTGGTATTGTGTGTAGATTGATGACGTATTTTTGTATTTAAAACATTCTTATTTCCCTCATTAAAATGCAAATCAATTTATAACATCTTTGACATGCGGTTTTCTGGATATTTTTGTTGTTATTCCGTCTCTCACTGTTCAAATAAACCTACCATTAAAATTATAGACTGATCATTTCTTTGTCAGTGGGCAAACGTACAAAATCAGCAGGGGATCAAATACTTTTTTCCCTCACTGTAACTATTTTAAAGTCACCATTGGCCGCATGTTGAAATCCCTGAGCTGTTTCCTTCCCGTCTGGAAAATGAGTTAGGAAAGACGCCTGTATCTTTGTAGTGACTGGGTGTAATTGTGTGTGGCGTACAGAGATGAGGTAGTCATTCCAAAATCATGTTAAAAACTACTATTAGTCCATTCAACTTATTATGTGAAGCAAATTGTTGAACTTATTTAGCCATAACAAAGGGGTTGAATACTTACTGACTCAAGACATTTCCACTTTTCATTTTTTATTCATTTGTTTAAAAAAAAATGTCTAAAAACATTACATTTTGACACTATGTGGTATTGTGTAGGCCAGTGACACAACATCAGGCTGTAACAACAAAATGTGGGAATAGTCGAGGGGTGTGTGGATACTTTCTGAAGACACTGTACATGCTCAGGCCATCATACAGATGTCGGATCTTACTTTGATCACCCTGTTGTTGCAGGAAATGCAAACTTCTAGCGTATTCGAGGATTAAAAAGTCTTCTAAACTTTGTAATAACCATTTTGATTTGACCTAAGTTAATATGTATCAACCCCTACAAAACTGCCCATACAATATTATAATTCACACAATAATTCACATTTCCTGTTGATGCAGGATTATTTTCCTGTTGTGAGAAACTGGTCAAAAGAAGATCCTACACCTGTATTGCCAACTCACCCCTCATCCAAAATTATACAGGAGGTAATCTACAGTATTTATGATACTTTCTCTCTCTTTTCCCCCCTCTTTCTGTCTCTGTCTCCCTTTCTCTCTCTGTCTCCCTCTCTCTCCCTCTCTCCGTCTCTCTCTCTCTCTTTCTCTCCATCTCTGTCTCTCTCCCTCTTTTTCCCCCTCTTTCTCTCTCTGTCTCCCCAGCTCTTTCTTTGTCGCTGTTTCCCTCTCTTTCTCTCTCTCTGTCTCCCTCTCTGTCTCCCTCTCTCCCTAGCTCTTTCTCTGTCGATTTCTCTCTCTCCCTCTCTGTCTCTCTTGCTCTCTAACGTGACTGTCACAATGGTCATTTTATTGCTCTCCTTCTCCCACCCTCCACCCCACCCATAGTCACCTTCACAACCACCATCACTATGCAGTATGTATATAAATGGAAATAAATAAACTCTCTCAGTATAACTGAATTAGGTTTTTTAATTCTGTTTAGATTATTTATCTTTGTTTACTTTGAATCTGGACCATCTGTGGACCAGCTGTGCCTAGACATCTAGACTGGAGCACAATTAGATAGAGGTATAACTGTTATGTAATGCTTATATTTAGACTTGCTGGTCTCTAAACAAACATTGTAGAGACAGTCTGCTATAGACTGGCTACAAACGGGGGAAACCAAAACCATCATTCACCATCCCCTCTAGAATTCCACACATAAAATAACCTATTACTGTCCCCAAGACGCATGCATGCACACACACGCACACACTCCCACCCACCCACTCCCACCCAAACACACACACACACACACACACACACACACACACACACACACACACACACACACACACACACACAACACTCCCCACCACTCACACACACACTCCCACCCACTCACACACAAAACACACACACACTCCCACCCACTCACACACAAAACACACACACACACTCCCACCCACTCACACACAGAACACACACACACACACATCAGGTGTAGTGAAGTAGGGTAGAGTCAGATTGCTGCATTCACATTCTCTTTTCCCGAGAAAGAAATGAGACTTCTGTCCAATCATAGTTGCCTCGGTATTAAGTGGGCAATCTGGGATTGGTTCATATATTTTTGGGTTTTTGGCGGAGGTGACCGCTTTGTTGTTGTTTGAACTTCAGATTGTCCCTTTAATGTATCATTTTGCTTTTTACATTAGACCCATGGATTAGTGTGGGCTTTTTTGGATAAAGTTAAATTGAACTCCTGACTCATGGCTTTTGGGCTTTTAGTTTTAGAGAGGTTGTGACGTGTAGGTGTAGTGAACTCTCTCACACACACTCACACACACCCACCCTCCCTTCGGCAAATCAGAGCACGCCTCCATTTTTGCTGTTCCCCTCCTATAGACAGAAACTTAAACAGGAAGTATCCGTGGTAAGGACTGTTCAATGTTGATCTGACCAATCGGAATCTATGCTTTCAAGATTGTTTTGATCCCGCGGACTGAGACATTTTCTAGGTAGCCTATGAAAATAATATTGACATATACACTGAATCGGTGACTGAGTACATCAAGAAGAGGATGTTGTTCCCACGGTGACTGAGTACACCAGGAAGAGGATGTTGTTCCCACGGTGACTGAGTACATCAGGAAGAGGATGTTGTTCCCACGGTGACTGAGTACATCAGGAAGAGGATGTTGTTCCCACGGTGACTGAGTACATCAGGAAGAGGATGTTGTTCCCACGGTGACTGAGTACACCAGGAAGAGGATGTTGTTCCCACGGTGACTGAGTACATCAGGAAGAGGAAGTAGTTCCTATTGTGACAATTAGAACTTATTAAAATAAAAAAATTGTGAATAGATGGCAGGATTCATGCAAAACTGAGAACATGGATGAGTACAAACAGACCAGCTATGTCCTTCATAAGGCAATCAAAGAGGCAAAAACTACAGTACAAGAACAAAGTGGAGGCGCAATTCAACAGCTCAGACAAGAGATGCATGTGGCAAGGACTTCAGACAATCCCAGACTTACATGACACCCAAGACCCACTGCAATTTGCATACCGCCCCAATAGATCCACGGATGATGCAATCGCCATCGCACTGCACACTACCCTATCCCATCTGGACAAGAGGAATACCTATGTAAGAATGCTGTTCATTGACTACAGCTCAGCCTTCAACATCATAGTACCCTCCAAGCTCATCATTAAGCTCGGGGCCCTGGGTCTGAAACCCGCCCCGTGCAACTGAGTCCTAGACTTCCTGACGGGCCGTCCCCAGGTGGTGAAGACTGGAAACAACACCTCCACTACGCTGATCCTCATCACCTCCCGCTCAATCATCAAGTTTGCTGACGACACAAAAGCGGTAGGCCTGATTACCAACAACGACGAGACAGCCTACAGGGAGGAGGTGAGGGCTCTGGAGGAGCTACAGGACTATAACCTCTCCCAACAACAACGAGAAAGCCTACAGGGAGGAGGTGAGGGCTCTGGAGGAGCTACAGGACTATAACCTCTCCCAACAACAACGAGACAGCCTACAGGGAGGAGGTGAGGGCTCTGGAGGAGCTACAGGACTATAACCTCTCCCAACAACAACGAGACAGCCTACAGGGAGGAGGTGAGGGCTCTGGAGGAGCTACAGGACTATAACCTCTCCCAACAACGACGAGACAGCCTACAGGGAGGAGGTGAGGGCTCTGGAGGAGCTACAGGACTATAACCTCTCCCAACAACGACGAGACAGCCTACAGGGAGGAGGTGAGGGCTCTGGAGGAGCTACAGGACTATAACCTCTCCCAACAACGACGAGACAGCCTACAGGGAGGAGGTGAGGGATCTGGAGGAGCTACAGGACTATAACCTCTCCCAACAACGACGAGACAGCCTACAGGGAGGAGGTGAGGGCTCTGGAGGAGCTACAGGACTATAACCTCTCCCAACAACAACGAGACAGCCTACAGGGAGGAGGTGAGGGATCTGGAGGAGCTACAGGACTATAACCTCTCCCAACAACGACGAGACAGTCTACAGGGAGGAGGTGAGGGCTCTGGAGGAGCTACAGGACTATAACCTCTCCCAACAACGACGAGACAGCCTACAGGGAGGAGGTGAGGGATCTGGAGGAGCTACAGGACTATAACCTCTCCCAACAACGACGAGACAGCCTACAGGGAGGAGGTGAGGGATCTGGAGGAGCTACAGGACTATAACCTCTCCCAACAACGACGAGACAGCCTACAGGGAGGAGGTGAGGGCTCTGGAGGAGCTACAGGACTATAACCTCTCCCAACAACGACGAGACAGCCTACAGGGAGGAGGTGAGGGCTCTGGAGGAGCTACAGGACTATAACCTCTCCCAACAACGACGAGACAGCCTACAGGGAGGAGGTGAGGGCTCTGGAGGAGCTACAGGACTAGAACCTCTCCCAACAACAACGAGACAGCCTACAGGGAGGAGGTGAGGGCTCTGGAGGAGCTACAGGACTATAACCTCTCCCAACAACAACGAGACAGCCTACAGGGAGGAGGTGAGGGCTCTGGAGGAGCTACAGGACTATAACCTCTCCCAACAACGACGAGACAGCCTACAGGGAGGAGGTGAGGGATCTGGAGGAGCTACAGGACTATAACCTCTCCCAACAACGACGAGACAGCCTACAGGGAGGAGGTGAGGGCTCTGGAGGAGCTACAGGACTAGAACCTCTCCCAACAACGACGAGACAGCCTACAGGGAGGAGGTGAGGGCTCTGGAGGAGCTACAGGACTATAACCTCTCCCAACAACAACGAGACAGCCTACAGGGAGGAGGTGAGGGATCTGGAGGAGCTACAGGACTATAACCTCTCCCAACAACAACGAGACAGCCTACAGGGAGGAGGTGAGGGATCTGGAGGAGCTACAGGACTATAACCTCTCCCAACAACGACGAGACAGCCTACAGGGAGGAGGTGAGGGCTCTGGAGGAGCTACAGGACTATAAACTCTCCCAACAACGACGAGACAGCCTACAGGGAGGAGGTGAGGGCTCTGGAGGAGCTACAGGAAACGGAGGAGGGGGGGAGAGAAACATTGATTTGTAAATACAGAGGATTTGTTCATGTTAATACAAGTGGTTTCCCTGTTTTATGACAAATAACATGTTAACCAATAAGGAAGAGCATGGAAGGATTGGGTGGTTTTCTAGTGACATGCACGCATACAGACGCACGTGTTTCAGGAAGTCACGCTGCTTGCTTAGCGAGTTCCGCTTGACAGAAGCCCAACTGACTGCCCAAAAAAGATTAGACAATTCCATCGGGGACATTTTAAGCTAGCTGATGAGTGAGTTTATGGTACGTTCTTAAAGTAACTATCCAGTAAAAATCGAACTTTTAAAAGTTCATTTTCTGTTAACTCAATCAAATAATGTTGACTCATTCTTTACTCGTATTAGTTGCCAAAGCATAAATTGTAGGAAAAAAAACACACAAAAAAAAAAAAACATCAAACTTGTATCTCAAACAGACCGTTTAAAAAAAATGCTATTTCTCAGAGAGGATGATGAGCTGGCCAATCATCGGTCTACTCCCATGAATATTTAATATGATTGGTATACGCCCACGCCCACACCATTCCAACACAGAAAAGCTGCTTTTTACATTCTTAATAATAAACAATATTTGGAAGGAAATTAATCAATTATAGGTCATATATCATAAAAAATCGGGAAACACTGGATAGTTACTTTAACTCTGTTAGACTCGCATACACACACACACACACGCATGCAAACACACACACACACACACACACACACACACACACACACACACACACACACACACACACACACACACACACACACACACACACACACACACACACACACACACACACACACACACACACGCATGCAAACACACACACACACACACACAAACACACGTAGCGATGTGCCAAAGAAATGGAATCTCATTCGTTTTCAGAGGCTGTGCCAGCTTGCCCCAACTGGCTGGTGTGATGTAGATACATGTTGTCCGCGAACTTCAGTGTGTGAAATATGCCCCAGTTCATTAAACGGCTATTAGTTCATTTGGTCAAATATGTGACATTTTTATATCACCGTAACAATCAAATTTTATTAGTGCGAGGCAGAAATCTACACGTTTTCTCAAACACACACATCTCATTTTGACAAAAAGAGGTAGAAAAAAAGGAGATAAAGAAAGAATGAGTGAGACAGAGAAAGAGAGAAAGAGAGAGAGAGAGAATGTGATAGAGTTACAGAGAGACAGAGAGTCATAGAGAGAGAAAGGGAGAGACAGAAAGAGAGAATGTGATAGAGTTACAGAGACAGAGAGTGATAGAGGGAGAGAAAGCGAGAGAGAAAGAGAGACAGAGAATGTCATAGAGAGTTACAGAGATACAGCTAAAGAGAGAGAAAGAGAAAGAGAGAAAGAGAAAGAGGGAGAGAAAGAGAGAGAGAGAGAGAGAGAGAGAGAGAGAGAGAGAGAGGGAGACAGAGAGAGAAAGAGAGAGAGAGATAAAGAGAGAGAGAGAAAGAGGGAGAGAAAGAGAGAGAGAGAGAGAGAGAGAGGGAGACAGAGAAAGAGAGAGAGAGAGAAAGAGAGAGAGAGAAAGAGGGAGAGAAAGAGAGAGAGAGAGAGACAGAGAGAGAAAGAAAGAAAGAAAGAAAGAGAGAGAGAGAGATAAA
>NW_021822165.1:0-10000 GCF_901001165.1 Salmo trutta | reverse complement strand
ACAGCGGTCTAAGGCACTGCATCTCAGTGCTACAGGTGTTACTACAGACCCTGGTTCCAGGCTGTGTCACAGTGGTCTAAGGCACTGCATCTCAGTGTTAGAGGTGTTACTACAGACCCTGGTTTGATTCCAGGCTGTATCACAGTGGTCTAAGGCACAGCATCTCAGTGCTAGAGGTGTTACTACAGACCCTGGTTTGATTCCAGGCTGTATCACAGTGGTCTAAGGCACTGCATCTCAGTGCTAGAGGTGTTACTACAGACCCTGGTTTGATTCCAGGCTGTATCACAGTGGTCTAAGGCACTGCATCTCAGTGTTAGAGGTGTTACTACAGACCCTGGTTCCAGGCTGTATCACAACCGGCCCTTGATCGGGAGTCCCATAGGGCGGCGCACAATTGGTCCAGTGTCTTCTGGGTTAAGGTTTGGCCGAGGTAGGCCATCATTGTTAATAAGAATTTGTTCTTAACTGAGTTGCTTAGTTAAATAAAAATAAATATTTAAAAATATCAAGAAGCAACCGTTCACTATATTTTTACTGAACAATCAGCCATCTTAAAAAATAAGAAATAATATATATATATGCCGTCAACTTTCCTCTCTGTTTTACAGAAGAAATAACATTTGATGAGTTTATTTTAATAACATAAAACCAAAAAATATATTTTGGGATGTCAGTTTGTACCTTTAAATGTTATTATGCATTGACTTTTGACAACTTCTCTATTAATACATTTTGTTGATTGATTTTCCTTTGTTCTGAACGCTGAACTATGAAAAACAGATTGCTCCATCGTTCACTACCTAAATTGATAGCGTAATTAATTGATCACTAGCCAGAGGAACCTTTATCTGTGGCGACTTTCACCCTGTTCATTTCATTCAAATGATCTCTAAATCTCCATCTCAAACTCCTCAGCTTAACGTCTAATGACTTTGTCACAGTGCCAACTATCTTGAGACTGCAGATCAGTGCGTGTGTGTGTGTGTGTGTGTGTGTGTGTGTGCTTGCATGCGTCAGACCAGTGTGGCATCAAGCCTGACTGCCAATAACAACAACAAGCTTTATTGGAACAGTCTAATGATCAGGGTCACAACACGGCGGTAGTACAGAGCAACTTGTTTAGTGGAGAACAACACACTGCGGCTTTAGACTGGCTTAGAGGTTAACATCGGGACAGTGTGTACGCGTCTGTGTGTGTGATCAGATTAATCCGAAAACCAACTGTTGTGGGTCTCTCTCTCTCTCTCTCTCTCTCTGTCTCTCTGTCTGTCTGTCTGTCTGTCTGTCTGTCTGTCTGTCTGTCTGTCTGTCTGTCTGTCTGTCTCTTTCTCTCTGTCTGTCTGTCTGTCTCTCTCTCTCTCTGTCTGTCTGTCTGTCTGTCTGTCTGTCTGTCTGTCTGTCTGTCTGTCTGTCTGTCTGTCTGTCTGTCTGTCTCTTTCTCTCTGTCTGTCTGTCTCTCTCTCTCTGTCTGTCTGTCTGTCTGTCTGTCTGTCTGTCTGTCTGTCTGTCTGTCTGTCTGTCTGTCTGTCTGTCTGTCTGTCTGTCTGTCTGTCTGTCTGTCTGTCTTCTCTTTCTCTCTCTGTCTGTCTGTCTCTCTCTGTCTGTCTGTCTCTCTCCGTCTGTCTGTCTGTCTGTCTCTCTCTCTCTGTCTCTCTCTCTGTGTTTCACTCACTCACAATTCTATTCAAAGGGCTTTATTGGCATATTGCCAAAGCAAATGAAATAGATAATAAACAAAAGTTAAATAATCAATCAAAATGAACAGTAAACATTAAACTCACAAATTTCAAAGGAATAGTCATATCAAATCAATTCAAATTTTATTGGTCACATACACATATTTAGCAGATGTTATTGTGGGTGTAGTGAAATGCTTGTGTTCCTAGCTCCAACAATGCAGTAATATCTAACAATTCACAACAAAACACAAATCTAAAAGTAAAAGAATGGAATTAGGAAGTGTATAAATATTAGATTGAGCAATGTCGGAAGTGGCATTGACTAAAATCAAATCAAATCAAAGGTTATTTGTCACGTGCGCTGAATACAACAGGTGTAGACCTTACCGTGAAATGCTTACTTCCAGGCTCTAACCAATAGTGTGAAAAGGTATGTGTGTGTGCGTGTGTGTGTGTGTGTGTGTGTGTGTGTAGGTAAGTAAAGAAATAAAACAACAGTAAAAAGACATTTGAAAATAAGAGTAGCAAGGCTATATACAGACACCTGTTAGTCAGTAGAGTAGAATACAGTATATACATATGACATGAGTAAAGCAGTATGTAAACATTATTTAAACATTATTAAAGTGGAATTAAACTTCTTCTCCACACTGTCTGTGTGGGTGGGTGGACCATTTCAGATCGTTAGTGATGTGTATGCCGAGAAACTTGAAGCTTTCCACCTTCTCCACTATGTTTATATACAGTGTTGTAACGATGTGCAAATAGTTCAAGTACAAAAAGGAAAATAAATCAATATAAATATGGGTTGTATTTACAATGGTGTTTGTTCTTCACTGGTTGCGATTTAATTGTGGCAACAGGTCATAAATCTTGCTGCTGTGATGGCACACTGTGGTATTTCACCCAATAGATATGGGAGTTTATCAAAATGGGATTGGTTTTCGAAATCTTTGTGGGTTTGTGTAATCTGAGGGTAATATGTGTCTCTAATATGGTCATACATTTGGCAGGAGGTTAGGAAGTGCAGCTCAGTTTCCACCTCATTTTGTGGGCAGTGGGCACAGTCTTCTCTTGAGAGCCAGGTCTGTCAACAGGTGCCTTTCTCAATAGCAAGGCTATGCTCACTGAGTCTGTATATAGTCAAAGCTTTTTTTAAATTTTGGTCAGTCACAATGGTCAGGTATTCTGCCACTGTGTACTCTCTGTTTAGGGCCAAATAGCATTCTAGTTTGCTCTGATTTTTCGTTAATTCTTTCCAATGTGTCAAGTAATTATCCTTTTGTTTTCTCATGATTTGGTTGGGTCTAATTGTGTTGCTGTCCTGGGACTCTGTGGGGCCTGTTTGTGTTTGTGAATAGAGCCCAAGGACCAGTTTGCTTAGGGGACTCTTCTCCAGGTTCATCTCTCTGTAGGTGATGCCTTTATTATGGAAGGTTTGGGAGTCACTTCCTTTTAGGTGGTTGTAGAATTTAACGGCTCTTTTTCTGGATTTTTTCGGCCTAATTCTGCTCTGCATTATTTGGTGTTTTACATTGTACACGGAGGATATTTTTGCAGAATTCTGCATGCAGAGTCTCAATTTGGTATTTGTCCCATGTTGTGAATTCTTGGTTGGTGAGCGGACCCCAGACATCACAACCATAATGGGTTCTATAACTGTACACATCAGCTACTACAGCACCTGAAATGACTCTGTGATGTGTACGCCGAGGAACTTGAAACGTTCCACCTTCTCCACTACTGTCCCGTTGATGTGGATGGGGGGATGCTCCCTCTGCTGTTTCCTGAAGTCCACGATCATCTCCTTTGTTTTGTTGACGTTGAGTTAGAGGTTGTTTTCCTGACACCACACTCCGAGTACCCTCACCTCCTCCCTGTAGGCTGTCTTGTTGTTGGTGACCAAGCCTACCACTGTAGTGTCGTCTGCAAACTTGATGATCGAGTTGGAGGCGTGCATGGCCACGCAGTCATGGGTGAACAGGGAGTACAGGAGGCGGCTGAGAATGAACCCTTGTGGGTTTTGAGGATCAGCGAAGTGGAGATGTTGTTTCCTACCTTCACCACCTGGGGGGGGGGGGCGGCCCGTCAGGAAGTCCAGGACCCAATCGCACAGAGTGGGGTTGAGACCCAGGGCCTCAAGCTTAATGATGAGTTTGGAGGGTACTATGGTGTTGAATGCTGAGCTGTAGTCAATGAGCAGCATTCTTACATGGGTATTCCTCTTGTCCAGATGGGATAGGGCAGTGTGCAGTGTGATGGCGATTGCGTCGTCTGTGCACCTGTTGGGGCGATATGCAAACTGAAGTGGGTCTAGGGTGGCCGGTAAGGTGGAGGTGATATGATCCTTGACTAGTCTCTCAAAGCACTTCATGATGACAGAAATGAGTGCTACGGGGCAATAGTCATTCAGTTCAGTTACCTTTGCATTCTTGGGTACAGGAACAATGGTGGCCCTCTTGAAGCAAGTGGGGACAGCAGACTGGGATAGGGAGAGATTGAATATGTCCGTAAACACACCAGCCAGCTGGTCTGCGCATGCTCTGAGGACGAGGCTAGGGATGCTGTCTTGGCCGGCAGCATTGTGAGGTTTACCACGTTTAAATGTTTTACTCACGTCGGCCACAGAGAAGGAGAGGGGGGGCCCGCAGTCCTTGGTAGCGGGCCACATCGGTGGCACTGTATTATCCCCAAAGCGGGCAAAGAAGGTGTTTAGTTTGTCTGGAAGCAAGACGTCAGTGTCCATGATGTGGCTGGTTTTCTTTTTGTAATCCGTGATTGTCTGTAGACCCTGCCACATATGTCTCGTGTCTGAGCCGTTGAATTGTGACTCCACTTTGTCTCTGTACTGATGTTTTGCCTGTTTGATTGCCTTACGGAGGGAATAACTACACTGTTTGTACTCGGCCATATTCCCGGCAATATTCCTGGTTCGCGCTTTCAGTTTTGTGAAAATGCCGCCATATATCCACAATTTCTGGTTAGGGTAGGTTTCAATAGTCAGAATAGGAACAACATCTCCTATGCACTTCCTTATAAACTCACTCACTGAATCAGCGTGTAAATCAATACTATTCTCTGAGGCTACGCGCAACATGTTCCAGTCCGCATGATCAAAACAATCTTGAAGCTTGGATTCCGATTGGTCAGACCAGCGTTGAATGGTCCTTGTCATGGGTACATCCTGTTTGAGTTTCAGCCTATAAGAGTGGAGAAGCAAAATGGAGTCGTGGTTAGATTTGATGAATGGAGGGTGGGGGAGGGCCTTGTATGCATCGCGGAAGTTAGAGTAGCAGTGAGCCAGTGTTTGCCAGCCCGTGTACTACAATCAATATGCTGATAGAATTTAGATAGCCTTGTTCTCAAACTTGCTTTGCTAAAATCCCCAGCTTCATTAAATGCAGCCTCCGGATGTATGCTTTCCGGTTTGCATATAGTCCAGCGGAGTTCCTTGAGGGCCGTGGTGGTGTTGGCTTGGGGGGGGGGGGGGGATATATACCGCAGTGACAATAACCGACGAGAATTCTCTTGGGAGATAATACGGACGCCATTTGATTGTGAGGAATTCTAGGTCCGGTGAACAGAAGGACTTGAGTTCCTGTATGTTGTTACAATTACACCATGAGTTGTTAATCATTAAACATATACCCCTCTCTCTTCCCTGAGAGATGTTTATTCCTGTCGGTGCGACGCACAAAGAATCCCGGTGGCTGTATCGACTGCGACAGCATGTCCCCAGAGAGCTGTGTTTCCGTGAAACAGAGTATGTTACAATCCCGGATGTCTCTCTGGAAAGCAACCCTAGCCCTTAATAAAGAGCTGCAGTTAGTTTCAGAACAGCTGGCAAAGAATAAGTTAGTCCTAAATATTTAAAAAAAACGAAAAGCATTGTATTTGGTACAAATCATTCACTACACTCTAAACCTCAACTAAATCTTGTAATGAATATTGTGGCAATTGTACAAGTTGAGGTGACTAAACTGATTGGAGTAACCCTGGATTGTAAACTGCCATGGTCAAACATATTGATACAACAGTAGCTAAGATAGGGAGAAGTCTGTCCATAATAAAGAGCTACTCTGCCTTCTTAACAGCATTATCAACCAGGCCTGTCCTACAGGCCCTAGTTTTGTCGCACCTGGACTACTGCTCAGTTGTGTGGCCAGGTGCCATAAAGAGGGACAATTTAAACTGGCCCAGAACAGGGCAGCACACATAGAGTTAACATTAATCATACGCATGTCAATCTCTCCTGGCTCAAAGTGGAGGAGAGATTGACTTCATCACTACTTGTATTTGTGAGAGGTATTGACATGTTGAATGCACCGAGGTGTCTGTTTGACCTACTGGCACACAGCTCAGACACCCATGCATACCCCACAAGACATGCCACCAGACGTCTCTTCACAGTCCCCAAGTCCAGAACAGACTATGGAAGGTGTACAGTACTACATATAGCCTTGACTACATTGAACTCTATTCCACATCAAGTAACTAATGCAGTAAAATTTGATTTACAAAAAAAGAGATAAAAACACACCTTATGGAACAGAGGGGACTGTGCAGCAACAAAAACATAGGCACAGACATATGCATGCAAGCACTTGATAACATAAGCACTACGAACACATGTACACATGGATTTTGTTTTGTCGATACAGAGCATTCAGAAAGTATTCAGACCATTTGATTTTTTCTACATTTAGATGCACTATTGTAAAGTGGTTGTTCCACTGGATATCATAAGGTGAATGCACCAATTTGTAAGTCGCTCTGGATAAGAGCGTCTGCTAAATGACTTAAATGTAAATGTAAATGTTACGTTACAGTCTTATTATAACAATGAATAAATTGTTTTTTTTACCTCATCAATCTACACACAATACCCGATAACGACATGGGAGAACCTTCCAGAAGGACAACCATCTCTGCAGCACTATGTAAAAGGCACATGAAAGCCCACTTGGAGTTTGCCAAAAGGTACCTAAAGACTCTCAGACCTTGAGAAACAAGATTCTCTGGTCTGATGAAACCAAGATTGAACTCTTTGGCCTGAATGCCAAGCGTCATGTCTGGAGGAAACCTGGCACCATCCCTACGGTGAAGCATGGTTATGGCAGCATCATGCTGTGGAGATGTTTTTCAGCGGCAGGGACTGAGAGACTAGTCAGGATCAAGGCAAAGATGAACGGAGCAAAGTACAAAGTGATTCTTGATGAAAACCTGCTCCAAAGTGCTCAGGACCTCAGACTGAGATGAAGATTCACCTTCCAACAGGCAACGACCCTAAACATACAATCAACACAACGCAGGAGTGGCTTCGGGACAAGTCTCTGAATGTCCTTGAGAGACCTGAAAATAGCTGTGCAGCAACGCTCCCCATCCAGCCTGACAGAGCTTGTGAATGGGAGAAACTCCCCAAATACAGGAGTGTCAAGCTTGTAGCGTTATGCCCAAGAAGACTTGAGGCTGTAATCACTGTCAAAGATGCTTCAACAAAGTACTCATTAAAGGGTCTGTATACTTCTCTAAATGTGATATTTCAGGTTTTTTATTTTTTTATAATATCACAATATTTTTTTTTTAACTGTTTTTGGTTTGTCTTTATGGGGTATTGTGTGTAGATTTATGAGGGGGGAAATGATATAATCTGTTTTAGAATAAGGCTGTAATGTAAAAAATGTTGAAAAAGTCAAAGGGTCTGAATACTTTCCAAATGCACTGTATGTTGAAGGGGAGGGGGGCTTAAACTGCCTCTCTGTCTCACCCCACAGCCCTGTAGAAAGAAATGTGTGTTTTTTTTGCCAATTTTAACCGCACATTTGTTGTTTGTGTATATAGATGTCATAATGGTTTTCCCCCAACACCACCTTCCATCAACTTGTATAGCAGACCCTCATGCCAAATTTAGTCCAAAACCTTTTTGAAATCAACGAAGTATGAGAAGACTTTGCCTTTGTTTTGGTTTATTTGTTTGTCAGTTAGGGTGTGCAAGGTGAATACGTGGTCTGTCGTACAGTAATTTGGTAAAAAGCCTATTTGGCATTTGCTCAGTACATTGTTTTCACTGAGGAAATGTACGAGTCTGCTGTTAACGATAATGCTGAGGATTTTCCCAAGGTTAATATTGACTTTCTCTCCCTCACAAAACCTGTTATAGATAAAACAGCGCTTTCTCTCCCTCAGTTATAAACCTGTTAAAACAGCTCTCTCTAAAGCTGTCATCAAGGCAAAGGGTGCCTACTTTGAAGAATCTCAAATATAAAATATATTTGGATTTGTTTGACACTTTTTTTGGTTACTACATGATTCCAAATGTGTTATTTCATAGTTTTGATGTCTTCACTATTATTCTACAATGTAGAAAATAGTAAAAATAAAGAAACACATTTTATTGTCACACTTGTGAAACCACTGGCTCATTGCAGTTCATCATGTGGATGATGATGTGATCATGATGTTGAGCGGCTCAGATTTGATGTCCACTTTGATAAATGGCTATAAAGTTGTAGTAGAGTGATTACATCAACCTCTTATCATTAGAACAGACATGTAGTAAAACCTATTTGTGGTTTATTAGCCCTTGTTGCTATATGTCATTTCCTTAAGCAGTAGCTACTGTTGCCTACGCAGTAGGGAGGGAGGGAGGGAGGGAGGGAGGGAGGGAGAGAGAGAGACAGAGACAGAGAGACAGAGAGAGACAGAGAGAGAGAGACAGAGAGAGAGAGAGAGAGAGAGAGAGACAGAGAGATAGACAGAGAGAGACAGAGACAGAGAGAGAGAGACAGAGAGAGAGAGACAGAGAGAGAGAGACAGAGAGAGAGAGACAGAGACAGAGAGAGAGAGAGAGGGAGAGCAGAACACCTGTGACTCAACAGCTGTTCCATATTTCATTTAGATAGGTATTCACACCACTTTTCTATGACACTCCCAAATTGAGTGCATCCAATTTCCTTTGATCATCCCTGAGATGTCACTACAACTTGATTGGAGTCCACCTGTGGCCAACTCAATTGATTGGACATGATTTAGAAAGAAACACACCTGTCTATATAAGGTTCCACAGTTGACAGTGCATGTCAGAGCAGTAACTTTACCATGTCCAAGGAACTGTCTGTAGAACTTCGGGATGGAATTATGATCAGGCATATATCTAGGGAAGGGTATAAAACCATTTCTGGTATTGAACATTTCCAAGAGCACAGTGGTCTCCATCATTGAGAAGTTGAAAAAATACAGAACTACCCAGACTCTGCTTAGTGCTGGCTGTTTGACCAACACTGAGCATCCAGGCAAAAAGCACCTTGGTAAGGGATGTTGCCAAGAACCCAATGACCACTTCGACTGAACTACAGAGTTCCTTTACTGAGATGGGAAAACCTGCCAGAAGGACAACAGTCTTTACAGCACCAATCCTGGCTTGATGGCAGAGTGGCCAGATGGTATGGTTGTTATGGTGACCGTATTACCGCTACACCAGCAGTCACGAGTCATGAAGGCAGTCAAATTCCACCTGACCGTTTAGTCAAGGTAATTAGGCTTCTCCAAGCTCTGATGCTGCTGCTGGGCATTAGTAGCCTACCAAACTTGCTAACTGGTACTCAGCACTCTATTGTCCCTCTAATCACTGACAGCAATGTAAATGTATTCGAAAATCTAATTAAACACTTCATGAGAGCCCATGAGCTCATGTTGTGCAATATTTCAATAAGCTATACAATTGGGCAAGAAAACAGAGTGATGGCCTCTAGTAAAAAGAGGATCCCATCATCTTTCTATAGGTTCGGCCGACTATATTTATTTCTCAACTGTCCTAATATTAATCACATTGCTTATATTTACAACAGGAGTATAGTCTACCTGGCTGGCATGAAAATAAACCCCGGGGAAAAGCACCCTCCATTCGCTATTGTCACGTCCTGACCATAGTATGTTGTTATTTTCTATGGTAAAGGTCAGGGCGTGACAGGGAGTGTTTGTCTATGTTTTGTATTTCTATGTTCAGTTTCTAGTTTTGTATTTCTATGTTGGTGTTGTTTGGTATGATCTCCAATTAGAGGCAGCTGGTCGTCGTTGTCTCTAATTGGAGGTCATATTTAAGCTGATGTTTGTCCCACCTGTTTTTGTGGGTGATTATATTTTGTGAGTAGTGTTTGTTTCTCCTCTGCAACATGGTTTGTTGTTTTGTCCTTCAGTTTATTTTGTATTGCATTAAGTTTCACAGTCTAGATAAATATGTGGAACGAAACACACGCTGCATTTTGGTCCGATCCTTTAGACAACCGTGACAGCTATTTAAGGGCATAGATGACATGTCA
>NW_021822164.1:0-36814 GCF_901001165.1 Salmo trutta | reverse complement strand
TCTCTCTCTCTCTTATTCGTCCCCTTTTTTCCCCTCTCTCCTCTCTCCCCTGTTTCTCTCTGTTCCTGGTGATCCCAGGGTTTTGGGTTTGTAACATTTGAAACGAGTGCAGATGCGGACCGTGCACGTGAGAAACTAAATGGTACAATCGTAGAGGGACGCAAAATAGAGGTGCCTTCTTTCCCTCTTCTCTACTCATCCCTTCCTCCCTACCCCGTTCTCTCTTTCCCTCTGCCTGGCGATGCCTGCCTGCCATCCCCCTCTCTTCTCCTCCTCCACCATCCCTCTCTCCCTCTGCCTGGTGCACCTTGATCGCTGCATGCTGAATGCTGAACTCTGAGCCGTAAGTGTGTGTGAGTGTGTGTGTGCGAGTGCATGTGTTTATATATCTCCTCTGCATGTGTGTGTGTGTGTGTGTGTGTGTGTGTGTGTGTGTGTGTGTGTGTGTGTGTGTGTGTGTGTGTGTGTGTGTGTGTGTGTGTGTGTGTGTGTGTGTGTGTGTGTGTGTGTGTGTGTGTGTGTGTGTGTGTGTGTGTGTGTGTGTTTAGGGGCATGTGTATCAGTTCAGATCAGAGTGTGTTTGATTCTTAAGGAGCAGAACAGAACACTCAGGTCAAGGTTTGATCCCGACAGACTTCAGCTTGATGTATGTGCCAGTTTGAAGTCCTCACTCGTGCTTTTCTAAATACATATATACACTCGCTCTTTCCGTCTCTGAATCACTTCTGTGTCCTGCCCGCAAATACATGTTTAAATTAACTCAATCGCTGGGTATTAAAGTGCTGCCAACGTTGCTTTAAATCCCACTTGTTTATCCAAAACACCCCCGCTTGTATCAGACATTCCAGGGCGAAAACATATAGATGTATTTTCCATCTCTCTCAGGGTGTTTTCGCCATGTCTGTCGTTCCTCCGCCCCCGTTAAAGGGAAACCTAGTCAGTTACACAACCGAAAAGTGTCTTCCGCATTTAACCAACCCCTCTGAATCAGAGAGGTGCAGGAGTCATTTAACCAAACCCCTCTGAATCAGAGAGGTGCAGGAGTCATTTAACCAACCCCTCTGAATCAGAGAGGTGCAGGAGTCATTTAACCCAACCCCTCTGAATCAGAGAGGTACAGGAGTCATTTAACCAAACCCCTCTGAATCAGAGAGGTACAAGAGTAATTTAACCAAACCCCTCTGAATCAGAGAGGTGCAAGAGTCATTTAACCAAACCCCTCTGAATCAGAGAGGTGCAAGAGTCATTTAACCAAACCCCTCTGAATCAGAGAGGTGCAAGAGTCATTTAACCAAACCCCTCTGAATCAGAGAGGTGCAAGAGTCATTTAACCAAACCCTCTGAATCAGAGGTGCAGGAGTCATTTAACCAAACCCCTCTGAATCAGAGAGGTGCAGGAGTCATTTAACCAAACCCCTCTGAATCAGAGAGGTACAGGAGTTATTTAACCCAACCCCTCTGAATCAGAGAGGTACAGGAGTCATTTAACCAAACCCCTCTGAATCAGAGAGGTGCAGGAGTCATTTAACCAAACCCCTCTGAATCAGAGAGGTGCAAGAGTCATTTAACCAAACCCCTCTGAATCAGAGAGGTGCAGGAGTCATTTAACCAAACCCCTCTGAATCAGAGAGTTGCCCGGGGCTGCCTTAATCAACGTCCACATCATCAGCGCCAGGTGAGCAGTTGTTCTGTATCAACTGATTTGATCAAGGGCAGAACAGCAAATGTTTTCCCACCTTGCTGGCCCTGGGATTCAAACCAGAAACGTTTCAGTTATTGGCCCAACAGTCTTAACCACTAGCCTACCTGCCACCCCTATTGTTAAGGTAATATATAGTTGAAGTCGGAAGGTTACATACACCTTAGTCAAATACATTTAAACTCAGTTTTTAACAATTACAGGCATTTAATCCTACTAAAAATTCCCTGTCTTAGGTCAGTTAGGACCACCACTTTATTTTAAGAATGTGAAATATCAGAATAATAGTAGAGAGAATTAATTCTTTCAGCTTTTATTTCTTTCATCACATTCCCAGTGGGTCAGAAGTTTAAATACATTAAATTAGTATTTGGTAGCATTGCCTTTAAATTGTTTAACTTGGGTCAAACGTTTTAGGTAGCCTTCCACAAACTTCCTGACTGATGTCTTGAGATGTTGCTTCAATATATCCACATAATTTTCATTCCTCATGATGCCATCTATTTTGTGAAGTCACCAGTCCCTCCTAAGCACCCCCACAACATGATGCTGCCACCCCCGTGCTTCACGGTTGGGATGGTGTTTTTCTGCTTGCAGGTCTCCCCCTTTTTCCTCCAAACTTAACGATGGTCATTATGGCCAAACAGTTATATTTTTGTTTCATCAGACCAGAGAACATTTCTCCAAAAAGTATGATCTTTGTCCCCATGTGCAGTTGCAAACCATAGTCTGGCTTTTCTATGGCAGTTTTTGAGCAGTGGCTTCTTCCTTGCTGAGCGGCCTTTCAGGTTATGTTGATATAGGACTCGTTTTACAGTGGATATAGATACTTTTGTACCTGTTTCTTCCAGCATCTTCACAAGGTCCTTTGCTGTTGTTCTGGGATTGATTTGCACTTTTCACACCAAAGTACGTTCATCTCTAGGAGACAGAACACGTCTCCTTCCTGAGCGGTATGACGGCTGCGTGGTCCCATGGTGTTTATACTTGCATCCTATTGTTTGAACAGATGAACGTGGTACCTTCAGGCGTTTGGAAATTGCTCCCAAGGATGAACCAGACTTATGGAGGTCTACAATTTTTTTTCTGAGGTCTTGGCTGATTTCTTTTGATTTTCCCATGATGTCAAGCAAAGAGGCTCTGAGTTTGAAGGTAGGCCTTGAAATACATCCACAGGTACACCTCCAATTGACTCAAATGATGTCAATTAGCCTATCATAAGCTTCTAAAGCCATGACAGCATTTTCTGGAATTTTCCAAGCTGTTTAAAGGCACAGTCAACTTAGTGTATGTAAACTTCTGACCCACTGGAATTGTGATACAGTGAATTGTAAGTGAAATAATCTGTCTGTAAACAATTGTTGGAAAAATGACTTGTGTCATGCGCAAAGTAGATGTCCTAACTGACTTGCCAAAACTATAGTTTGTTAACAAGAAATTTGTGGAGTGGTTGAAAATCGAGTTTTAATGACTCCAACCTAAGTGTATGTAAACTTCTGACTTCAACTGTATGTAATATATAAAAATTACCTGGGCCCATACATCACATCAGACACAGGCTAGTGTAGCGTTAGCGTAGCCTCAAGGTATGACCTGCTGGTCTATTGGATATGAAAGCCATTAGCTCTAATTAGCGGCCAAGGGAAATGCTAACACGGTGGGTTAGGAAAACATACTAAACTCAACTCGACGCTGCCAGAGGCTGCTCGATATAGAGAGCTGTTTTTCACTCAGCAACCTCAGAGGGAGAGATTAAAAAAATGACTTGAACATTTCTGTTTAGAGTGAGAGGCCCTAAGCGATTGATAGAGATGTTTGTAGAAAATGGATGCTAGCTCATTAGGTTTACAAGAACGAGGTGGTTCCATTCACCAAGAAGATTTGAACTTTGTTTTCTGTTCATCTGATGCTGGTGATATACAGTGCCTTCAGAACATATTCACTCCTTGACTTTTTCCACATTTTGGTGCATTACAAGGTGGGATTAAAATTGATTTAAATGTCATTTTTTGTCAATGATCTACATAAAATACTCCAATGTCAAAGTGTTCAACCCCCAGACTCAATACATGTTCGAATCCCCTTTGGCAGCGATTTTAGCTGTGAGTCTCTAAGAGCTTTGAACACCTGGATTGTACAATATTTGAACATTATTATTTTTTAAATTCCCCAAGCTCTGTCAAGTTGGTTGTTGGGCAGCTATTTACAAATCTTGCCATCAATTTTCAAGCTGGTTTAAGTCAAAACTGTAACTAGGCCACTCAGAAATATTCAATGTTGTCTTGAGGTTATTGTCCTGCTGAAACTGGAATTCATCTCCCAGTGTCTGTTAGAAAGCAGACTGAACCAGGTTTCCTATAGGATTTTGCTTGTGCTCAGCTCTATTCCGTTTCTTTTTATCCTAAAAAACCTTGATAGTCCTTGCCGATGACAAGCATACCCAAACATGATGCAGCCACCACCATGCTTGAAAATATGAAGAGTGGTACTGTTCTGTTGGATTTGCCCCAAACACAACGCGTTGTATTCTGGACATTAGGTCTTGTTTTTCTATAAATACATTTCTTTGCCACATTTTTTGCAGTTTTACTTTAGTGCCTTATTACAAACAGGATGCATGTTTTGGAATATTTGTATTCATTTAGGTTAGTATTGTGGAGTAACTACAATGCTGTTGATCCATCCTCAGTTTTCTCCTATCACAGCCATTAAACTCTGTAACTGTTGTAAAGGCATCATTGGCCTCATGGTGAAATCCCAGAGCTGATTCCTTCCCCTCCGGCAAACTGAGTTAGGAAGGACGCCTTTATCTTTGTAGTGACTGGGTTTATTGATACACCATCCAAAGTGTAATTAATAACTTCACCATGCTCAAAGGGATATTCAATGTCTGCTTTTTATTTTATTTTACCCATCTACCAATAGGTGCCCTTCTTTGCGAGGCAGTGGAAAATGTCCCTGGTCTTGTGTTTGAATCTGTGTTTGAAATTCACTGCTCGACTAAGGGGCCTTACAGATAATTGTATCTGTGGGGTACAGAGATGAGGTAGTCGAAACATAATTCTACTTTGACATTATGAGATATTGTGTGTAGGTCAGTGACAAAGAATTTCAATATAATCCATTTTAAATTCAGGCTGTAACACAACAAAATGTGGTAAAAGCCAATGAGTGTGAAGGCACTGTATTTCTGAAGGCACTGTATTATTCTGTATTATTATATTATTAGGTCTTGTTTTGATATAACTATTTTATAACTATATTATAACTATATTATAAGCCTGGCAAAAATGAAGCTCCAATATGCAGTTTAGCCTCACTGGCTGAGCTTACTGTAGTGTGTGTGTGTGTGTGTGTGTGTGTGTGTGTGTGTGTGTGTGTGTGTGTGTGTGTGTGTGTGTGTGTGTGTGCACATGTCTGCATGTTCTCTCTAACTGTCTAAACTCTATATCTGAACACAGGTTAACAACGCAACAGCAAGAGTTATGACAAACAAAAAGGTGGCAAACCCATACACGAACGGTAAGAGCTCCCCTTATCCTCCTCCCTCCTCCTCCCTCCTCCTCTCCTCTCTCTCTGTCATTCATCCTCTCTGGAGTGATCTCTCTACTCTCATATCGTTCCCTCCTCTTTCTTCACCTCCTCCCTACTCCCTCTTCCTTCACCTCCTCCCTACTCCCTCTTCCTTCACCTCCTTCCTACTCCCTCCTCTTTCTTCACCTCCTCCCTACTCCCTCCTCTTCTTTCACCTCCTCCCTACTCCCTCCTCTTCTTTCACCTCCTCTCTGCTCCCTCCTACCCACTTCTTCTCTTTGACCGACAGGACAGACAGACCGGACAGACAGACCGGACAGACAGACAGACCGGACCGGACCGGACCGGACCAGACAGACAGACAGACAGACAGACAGACAGACAGACAGACAGACAGACAGACAGACAGACAGACAGACAGACAGATCAGTATATTTGCTCTACTAACTGATGAAAACAGATGGTGCAATATGTATTCAGTGACCCAGACTCTAACCCTATGATGACTGAACCATAAACCATAACCAGGGTCTTGACTGCTGCTACTCAGGTTATTTTCTATTTGCTTGGTTTTGGGTATTTTATTTTGGTTTTATTTGAATTCCTCAGTACATTCTTCATTTGAAATCATTTATTGAGGGGTTTTGGAAACTGCCTATTCCATATGGCCTTAACCATGGCTTTCCCCTGAGTTAGGAGATGATACAACCTAAGAAAAGAGGGTTCCATAAGGGTTCTTCGGAAAGGGCAATGATTTTATGTGGAACCATAATGGCTCAAAGAACCCTTTGAACACTTCAATGGTTCTTTAAAGCTCACAAAAGGGTTCTTTCTTCTTTTAGTGATGGTTCAAATATAGGGGTGGCGGCTCATTAGAATACTTTAGGGAGTGGTTTACGCATAGCTATTTTTGTGCAACCATGAATGAGAGTGTCCTTCCAGTTCATCTAATCTGTTGTGTTTTGATTATAGCCAATTATCTGTCTTGCGAGAGACTCATACATGTCCTTGTATTAACTGAGAATGGTTGATTAAATTGGTTGATTTAAGTCTTATTTTTTTTCCTCAGAGACCCCCAGCCATGGCAGTGCTAGTACACCTGATTCAACTAGTCAATTAACACAATAATAACACCTTTTGCAATTTTAACAAAACAATATGGATAATCACAATAAAAAAAAAAACCTCTATGGTTCTTTCAGAAGCATCTACAAATAACATTTGATTGAGGAACCATTCCACATAAAGAACAGTAGGGTTGGAATCGTAGCAGAACCCTTCTTCAATGCTACATTGATCCTTTTTATTAATGGTTCTTTAAAGACCATTAGAAAAGGTATCTTTACAGCGCAGTGAAGCTTATATTGAAAACCGTATGAGCATGGTTCTTTATAGAACCTTCGTAAAAAGGTTCCATATAGCCCCTTAAAAGGAACCCTTATTTGTCACTATATAGAGAAGTAGTATTTCGTTGTCTGTACAGGGACCATCTCTTAACATAATAAGTGTAAAGAGGGAAAGGGGAATTGGTTCGAACATAAGGAGCAAAGGGAGGAGATGGAGAAAGTGTTGAGAGGACGGTAGGAGAGGGTGGAGGGAAAGGGGGAGGAAAGTGAATTTGGTGGAGAGGAGAGTGAATGGATGAGTGGATGGAGCAAATAAAAAGCCAAGGGCTCATTCTGAAAGGGCTTTAGGGTTCGTCTCTGTCTCTCTCTCTGACACACATTCATGTTGATGGAAGAGAGAGATAAATCCAGAGAGAGAGAGAGACATGGAGAGGGAGAAGAGAGAGAGAGAAATGGAAAGAGAGAGGGGGAGAAGAGAGAGATGGATAAATGGAGAGAGGGAGAAGAGAAAGAGAGATAAATGGAGAGAGAAGAGGCCAGTAATGAATTGGCCAGACATGTTAACACTCCTCTCTTCCTCCCTCCATCCCTCCATCAGAGAAGGGTTAGAGCAGTGCAGACAGAATGAGACCTGACTCCCCTTCCGTCAGTGGACCACAACACCAACAAACCACCAAACTATCATACTACAACACAACTTCTCTCCTAGTTCACTATGCCTCTCCTCCCACCACTTCACCATGCTACACAGCCCTGGAAGAGGGGGTTTCCTCTCCTCCTATCTAATAATCATGACTCTACTCCTATCTGATCATCATGTCTCTCCTCCTATCCCATCATCATGTCTCTCCTCGTCTCTCATCATCACGTCTCTCCTCAACTCCTATCCAATCATCATGTCTCTCCTCTCCTCCAATCACATCATCACATCACTCCTCCTATCCCATCATCATGTCTCTCCTCTCCTCCTATCCGATCATTATGTCTCTCCTTGTAACGTGCGTCGTATAGAGGGGACCAAGGCGCAGCATGTTGAGTGCTCATGATTATTCTTTTAATGAAAACTAAACACTTTTACAGAGAAACAAAAATGACAGCAAACAGTTCCGTCAGGCAGCAGACAACAAAACGGAAAACAACTACCCACAAACACAATAGAAAAAAAACCAACTTAAATATGATCTCCAATTAGAGGCAATGACGAGCAGCTGCCTCCAATTGGAGATCATCCCAAAAAAATACAACACAGAAATAGAAAAACTAGAACTTAAACATAGAAATAGAAAACATAGAAAACCACCTAAAACACCCCTTATCACGCCAAGACCATCTTTACTATAGAAAATAACATCTAACAAGGGTCAGGACGTGACACTCCTCTCCTCCTATCCCATCATCATGTCTCTCCTCTCCTCCAATCCCATCATCATGTCTCTCATCCTATCCCATCATCATGTCTCTCCTCTCCTCCAATCCCATCATCATGTCTCTCCTCCAATCCCATCATCATGTCTCTCCTCTCCTCCAATCCCATCATCATGTCTCTCATCCTATCCCATCATCATGTCTCTCCTCTCCTCCAATCCCATCATCATGTCTCTCCTCCAATCCCATCATCATGTCTCTCCTCTCTTCCTATCCCATCATCATGTCTCTCCTCCAATCTCATCATCATGTCTCTCCTCCTATCCCATCATCATGTCTCTCCTCCAATCACATCATCAATTCTCTCCTCTCCTCCTATGTCATCACCATTTTCCCAAGATGGCGTAGCAGTCAGATGTCTTTGTCTTCCTCTTGTCATGTCCCGTGTTTATATATTTTTATGTCTTTTTTCTTCTCAATTTAAAACAAATATTTTTCTTAACCTCAACTTCAACATACTCTCCTGCAATCCGCCTCACCCAATGTGGTATGGATCTGCTATTTTCTTTACTCTTTACCCCCAACAGCAGCTGTCTTCAGCTAACCTTTAGCCCGGACAACTTTTGTCAGTCTGCACAGCGCGACTCAAACCAGAGCAAATCAGACTTGTTTTTCTCCATATGTTCAGATTCCTACATCAAGCTCTGAACTTTTTTTCTTTAGTATTTTTTTTTTAATGAACACAACAAATACAAAAAAAACTGAAATATACAAACAAGAGTACAAAACCTAACAGACAGGGGTATTACATATCAAGATTCATTTTCAATTTGTTAAATACTTTTATGGTGCATATTGCTTTTTTGTTTTTACATTTACTGATCATTTCAAAATAAAATTTCAATTCTATCTTAAATAATGTGAAAGGGGGTTTGTTCTCTGCCCTCTGCATTTTATGGACAAAGAATCTTCCATGAAAGATAAACAAATTAACAATGAAAGTTAAATCAGGGTCCATATCATTTGGTTCAAAATAAAACATAATATCAGAGTCTTTCAAATGAACATTAATAGTAGTTTCTTTTAAAATAAAATCTTCTAACTCACACCAAAATCTTCTGACATAAGAGCAGTCCCAAAATAAATGGTCAAGAGTCTCTGGTTCACAACCACAAAATACACATTTGTTATCAATAGCTATTTTAAATCTGTGTATAAAAAGGTCTTTACAGGGTAGATTCTATGAATGAGTTTGAATGATACTTCTTTCACCTTATTAGATATACAATATTTACCAGATAACAACGAAACTTTGTTCCTGTTCACTTGTCCTAGGACTGTATTCCAGTACGTTTTAGCAGAGGGAATAGTAACATATCGACATAGTTTCCTTATATACATGTTATTACATTTATAGTTTAAAATGTCAATTCCTTCTAATTGTATTGAGGCTACAAAATCCTCAACAGTTGCACTTGGAGTATTGTTATATTCTCCTAAAAGAAGAATAGTACCTTTAGGGACAGCTCTAACAACCATTAGATACTCCTCAGGAGTGAATGTAACATTGTGTGTTCTAATAAATTCTGGATAATCATATAGTTGTCCATCATTGTTCAGTAATTGTTTAACCCAAATAATGTTGTTGTCAAACCAGTTCTGGAAAAACAAAGACTTGTTTTTGTATTTTATGTCTTTATTATTCCAGATTGTATACCTACGAGGGGAAAAATTGTGTTTGTACATGAGGTTCCAAGTTAGAAGTACTTGTTTATGAAAGTTTGCAAGCTTAATAGGAATTTTACCCATATCAAAGTTGCATTTGAGTAAGAATTCTAGACCACCAATTTGTTGTAATATTAAATTAGGGATGATATTCCAGATGCAATCCTTATTTCTTAAATAGTTTTGCATCCATTTAATTTTAAATATTATATTAGAGGTTTTAAAATCCAGAGCATTCAACCCTCCCTCACCTTGGGTGCTACATATTACTGCTTTTCTTAAATAATGTGGTTTATTCCTCCATATGAAGTTAAATCATTTCGTATCAACCATTTTAGTGACTGACAGAGGAACATCCAAGGCAAGGGAGGTATAAAATAATCTGGGCACTAATATGGTTATTAAGAAAGATCTCTTAATAACCAGGAGTTAAATCTCTTTCCAATTTTCTCTACAATAGGAGAGAAATTTAAGTTGGCCCTTTCTTTCTGATCTTTGCTAACTGTAATACCAAGATATGTGATCACATCTTTTACAGGGATATAACATACTGAGTTTAAGTCACATCTTTTCAACGCAAATAATTCACATTTCCTAATATTCAGAGATAAACCTGATACATGTGTGAAGGCATTAATACACTCAATAGCTTTCTTGACTTCATTATGATCGTTCAAAAAAATGGTGGTGTCGTCAGCCAATTGTCAGCCAATACCCCTAAAACTATCCTTATTTATATGAAGTGCCATAACTTGTGTGACCAATAAAAATCTGAAAGGAGAAATTGAACATCCTTGTTTAATTCCATGTCTAATGTCGAATCTTTCTGAAGTTCCATGGGATAATTTAACAGAGCTGTTACTATTATTGTAAAGTGTCTTAATTACATTTTGAAAATATTGACCAAAACTAAAAAATCGAAGAGTCTCAAAAAGAAAATAATGTTCAACTGTATCAAATGCCTTGTAAAAGTCTACAAATAAAATAAAGCTATCTTCCATAATGTGCTCATTGTAGTCTATCAAGTCCAATACTAGTCGAATATTATTACATATATGTCTGCCCTTCATAAAACCAGACTGGGTATCATCAATGATTTGGTCAAGACCTTTTTTAAGTCTTTCTGCAAAGATGGATGCAAGTATCTTTCCATCATTGTTCATTAATGTGATTGGTCTCCAATTTTCTAACATCATAGAATCTTTGTTTGGTTTGGGTATTACAGAAATTAGGCCCTGTGTCATAGAAACAGGCAGGACCCCTAAATCAATTGCCTCCTTAAAAACATTAAATATAAATTAAATAATATCCCCCTGAAAATATTTATAGAATTCACTGATAATGCCATCATTCCCTGGAGATTTGTTCTCTTTTATTTCATTAATAGAAATAATTTAATCACAAGACTTTTGGAAGTCTTCATCTATGAATTTTGCACAGTCTTTGACAGAGTCTAGAAAGGCAGATATGTCACTAGTAGGACAGGCATTACTGGTATAAAGGTTACCATAGAATTCCGAAACATATTTTGAAATATCTTTGGGGTTTTCATTTTCTTTGCCATCTATATTGAGCTTATGAATAGATGTAAATTCAGAATTCTTTCTTTCTAAATTGTAAAAGTATTTTGTATTTTTTTCACCTTCCTCCAACCATCTCCTTGATCTTACAAATGCCCCTTTTGCTCTCTCTTCATACGTTTGGTCCATTTCTAGTTGTAAAGAGAATAACTGACCCTTTCCTTCTTCATCAAGGTCCTCCATAGAGATTAGAGAAAGTATTTATCGTCCCTTAATCTTTTAAGTTCAGCAATTTCTTTACCTCTCTTCATGGCTGTTTGTCTTATTTCATACTTCATTAATTTCCAATATTTCCCATAAGACTTAAATAGTTGGGCTTTCCTCCAATTGTCTTGTATAATATCTTTGGCATCCATCTTGAAATGATCATCTTCCAACAGTCTGCTATTGAGTTTCCAATAACTCCGATTCGGTTAAACTTCAGATCTATTAATATTTAAAGATAAGAATATAACTTTATGATCAGTAAGAATTTATGGTTCAATTGATACCTTGACTACAGAATTATCTAATGAATTAGAAATCAACCAGAAATCAATTCTAGACTGTCTGGACATGTCCTTGTTACTCCAAGTGAATTCCTTTTTATCAGGATATTTAGATCTCCAAATATCGACTAATCCAAGACCAAGACATAGGTTATTAAACTCAGGATTAACTATGCAGGATCTGTTAGGAGGGGGATATCTGTCAATCATCACATTAGATACAGAATTAAAATCTCCACCTAAGATCATTTTGATATCCTGAAATACACCTATAACTCTATTAATTTCTTCTTCAAATTCTTGAAATAATATCCTGTTGTTTGGTTTGTTGTTGGATGCATAAATATTCCCTAATAAAAACATTTCACTGTTGAAATTTACTGTTAAAATGAACCAACGTCCAGAGTGGTGAGTCTTACTACTGATGACCTTCCCTTTAAATGCACCTCTTAAAACTGCTACACCTGCAGAGTGGTGAGTCTTACTACTGATGACCTTCCCTTTAAATGCACCTCTTAAAACTGCTACACCTGCAGAGTGGTGAGTCTTACTAATGATGACCTCCCCTTTAAATGCACCTCTTAAAACTGCTACACCTGCAGAGTGGTGAGTCTTACTACTGATGACCTTCCCTTTAAATGCACCTCTTAAAACTGCTACACCTGCAGAGTGGTGAGTCTTACTAATGATGACCTTCCCTTTAAATGCACCTCTTAAAACTGCTACACCTGCAGAGTGGTGAGTCTTACTACTGATGACCTTCCCTTTAAATGCACCTCTTAAAACTACTGCACCTGCAGAGTGGTGAGTCTTACTACTGATGACCTTCCCTTTAAATGCACCTCTTAAAACTGCTACACCTGCAGAGTGGTTGTTGCCATATGATAACCAGATATCATTGCCCCATTGATTTTTCCAAAAAGATAGATCGGAAGAACAAGCATGAGTCTCTTGTAAAAAGTAAAAGTCTGCATTAAACCGTTTGCAATACAGGAAAATGGCCTTATGCTTGAGTAAATTACGAATACCCCTGATATTAATTGAACAAAGAGATAAAGACATAAACTTCAACCAACAACCTTGTAATGCTAATATAAGCTTTTCCTAAGGATGTGTAACTCAAAAGGATTTCCATCCCATTATTAACCTCCAACAAAGAAACTAAAAAAACATTGGTCATAAAATTACCAAAGTATTGTTACTCCCACAAGGGGGAGACATTGTGTAGACTTTACAATAAGCAGTTATTCACCTATAGTTGGTGTTTAGTTTACCAGTTCTAAGGTCAGCCTTTTCTCATTCAAGTGTTTGTGTACATTTTTATAATAAAAGGCTGCTTTTCACCTGGTAATCAGTTTTTGGCCTGACAGTTCTGTTCGAGTTAGACTCTGGCTCTCACTCAAATGTTCTAATTTGGCCGCATTTCTTTCCCATCAATGATCACTCTTGCACCGATAAAAAATGCAGTTTTCCCTGCCTTTCGAGCTGCAGCCACCATCGGCCACAGTTTCTCTCTTGTCACTTTGTCTGCTGAGGTCAGATCCTCCGTGAACCTCAATTTCTGTTTGATGAGGAATTCACAATTCTTTGCTCGCCTCCAAAGAAGATCCCGTGTAGATCTGTTGGTGAAGCGGATAATGTTTGTCCTCGGTCTCTTGTCTTGATCCTTAAGTCGTCCCAAACGATGGACATTTTCCTGAAGTTTGGCTTTTGATTCGGGAATGACAGCTCCGCAGATGTCAACAACTCTGAATTTGATGTCCTCACCCGCCTGTTCTGGAATTCCATAGAGCCTCAGGTTTCACCTGCACTGGTATCTCTCCGCCTCATTCACCTTTTGCTCGAGTTCAGCCACCTTCTTTTCATTTTCCTCGCAGATAACTTCCACTTTCTTCATGTCACTTTTGAGGGTTTTCACTTCTCTAAAGTCAACAGATTTTTTAATGGCCTCAATTTTTATCGTATTCTCCCTAACCATGACCTCCAAGCCATTTGCCCTTTCATCTATCTTTGCTGTCAAAAGCATTACAATATTGTTTTGCATCTCAAGAAGTGACATACCCTCTGGCCACTCATCTTTTCCCCCTGGGGCTTGACTGGAGTGCCGGGGTCGTAAGGTAACGGCCTGAGCTGGGGACTGGAGGGGTGCAAGTTGTGAGCATTGTTGTCCGTGCTCACCGCATTTTCATCACCCATTGCAGTATTCCCCCCCCACAGTTACATTCTGAAGAGGAGTACCCAAAATCTTACTATCTTTTGTGGTTAATTGTCCATCTGACGATCTCTCCATTTCTTTCCTTTTGGTTCTGGTCGTGGCAGTTTCCATGTACGTTCAACAAGCTAGTTTTTGAGCTAGCTAACTTATCAGGCTGTCTAGTGTTGTCGCAAACTTTGTTTTAGAGGTGAATAACTTGCAGAAAGTAATCAATTACTTTGGTAAATAAACTAAACCATATTCATACAGGGTTTTATGACCGTAGAAATAATCCAATGGTCATAACTGGGTAAGGAAATCCAATAATTCCTTCAGCTACCAAAATAAATAGTCTGCACTGACCGCCATCTTGCGCGCCTCTCTGAATCTTTTCACCTGGATCATCCCAGCTAGCTAGCTGCTATCCGAGTTGCCACTCCTGGCTAACGTCTCTGTCCTGAAGCAAGAACCAATTAACCTAGAGCTAGCCTTTGATAGGCCCATCTCCCGGCTAGCTGAAGAGGGCCATCAGCCACTCCTTGGGCTACAATACCTATTTTGCCAATTGGCCTGGACCCTTTTACTGCCGACACGGAGCCCCGCTGATACATCACGACTGGACTACCGACGTAATCTGCCCGAGGGGGTTTTTCAACTGGCTCCTCCGTCGCAACGTCCCCTGAATGCCCATCTGCTAGCCGAGACCCGCGAGCTGTCTAGAGCATATTGGACTGTTAGCTGAAGAGGCACATCGGACAAATTCTTTGGCCACTATACCTAATTTTCCAATTGGCCTGGACCCTTTTACCACGGAGCCCTGCTGATCCATCAGGACTGGTCTGCCAACGTAACAGCACGAGGGTGCTACAACAGACTTATTCCGTCGCGACGTCCCTCTAAGGCCTTTCTGCTAGCTTGCTAGCCCCGGCCCGCTAGCTGTCTGAATTGCCGTGTCTCCAGCCCGCCAAGCTACTCACTGGACCCCTATGATCACTCGGCTACGCATGCCTCTCCCTAATGTCTATATGCCTTGTCCATTACTGTCCTGGTTAGTGATTATTGTCTTATTTCACTGTAGAGCCTCTAGGCCTGCTCAAAACGCCTTAGCTAACCCTTTAGCTTAGCTAACCCCACCTCCCACACATGCGGTGACCTCACCTGGTTTAAATTATGTTTCTAGAGACAATATCTCTCTCATCGTCACTCAATGCATAGGTTTACCTCCACTGTATTCACATCCTACCATACCTTTGTCTGTACATTATGCCCAGAAACCTGCTCCTTTTACTCTCTGTTACGAACGTAATAGACGACCAGTTCTTATGTCCTTTAGCCGTACCCTAATCCTACTCCTCCTCTGTTCCTCTGGTGATGTAGAGGTGAATCCAGGCCCTGCAATGCCTAGATCCACTCCCATTCCCCAGGCGCTCTCATTTGTTGACTTCTGTAACTGTAAAAGCCTTGGTTTCATGCATGTTAACATTAGAAGCCTCCTCCCTAAGCCATGTCTGAATCCTGGCTTAGGAAGACCACCAAAAACCCTGAAATTTCCATCCTTAACTATAACATTTTCTGACAAGATAGAACTGCCAAATGGGGCAGAGTTGCAATCTACTGCAGAGATAGCCTGCAGAGTTCTGTCTTACTATCCAGGTCTGTGCCCAAACAATTTGAGCTTCTACTTTTAAAAATCCACCTTTCCAGAAACAAGTCTCTTACCGTTGCCGCTTGCGATAGACCACCTTCTGCCCCCAGCTGTGCCCTGGACACCATATGTGAATTGATTGCCCCCCATCTATCTTCAGAGCTTGTGCTGTTAAGTGACCTAAACTGGGACATGCTTAACACCCCGGCCATCCAACAATCTAAACGTGATGCCCTCAATCTTACACAAATTATCAATGAACCTACCAGGTACAACCCCAAATCCGTAAACACGGGCACACTCATAGATATCATCCTAACCAACCTTCCCTCCAAGTACACCTCTGCTGTCTTCAACCAGGATCTCAGCGATCACTGCCTCATTGCCTTCGTCCGTAATGGGTCTGCGGTCAAACGACCACCCCTCATCACTGTCAAACACTCCCTAAAACACTTCAGCGAGCAGGCCTTTCTAATCGACCTGGCCCGGATATCCTGGAAGGATATTGACCTCATTCCGTCAGTAGAGGATGCCTGGTTATTCTTTAAAAGTGCTTTCCTCACCATCTTAAATAAGCATGCCCCATTCAAAAAATGTAGAACCAGGAACAGATATAGCCCTTGGTTCACTCCAGACCTGACTGTCCTTGACCAGCATAAAAACATTCTGTGGCGTACTGCATTAGCATCGAATAGCCCCCGCAATATGCAACTTTTCGGGGAAGTTAGGAACCAATATACACAGGCAGTTATGAAAGCAAAGGCTAGCCTTTTCAAATAGAAATTTGCATCCTGTAGCACAAACTCCAAAAAGTTCTGGGACACTGTAAAGTCCATGGAAAATAAGACCTTCCCCCATTTCTCCTTCAACCAAATCCAGATAGCTGATGTTCTGAAAGAGCTGCAAAATCTGGACCCTACAAATCAGCCAGGCTAGACAATCTGGACCCTCTCTTTCTAAAATTATCAGCTGAAATTGTTGCAATCCCTATTACTAGCCTGCTCAACCTCTCTTTCGTATCGTCTGACATCCCCAAAGATTGGAAAGCTGCCGTGGTCATCCCCCTCTTCAAAGGGGAGACACTTTAGACCCAAACTGCTACAGACATATATCTATCCTACCCTGCCTTTCTAAAGTCTTCGAAAGCCAAGTTAACAAACAGATCACCGACCATTTCAAATCCCACCGAACATTCTCCGCTATGCAATCTGTTTTCAGAGCTGGTCATGGGTGCACCTCAGCCACGCTCAAGGTCCTAAACGATATCATAACCGCCATCGATAAGAGACAATACTGTGCAGCTGAATTCATCGACCTGGCCAAGGCTTTCGACTATGTCAATCACCACATTCTTATCGGCAGACTCAACAGCCTTGGTTTCTCAAATGACTGCCACGCCTGTTTCGCCAACTGTTTCTCTGACAGAGTTCAGTGTGTCAAATCAGAGGGCCTGTTGTCCGGACCTCAGTCTCCATGGGGGTGCTGCAGGGTTCAATTCTCAGGCCGACTCTTTTCTCTGTATACATCAATGATGTCGCTCTTGCTGCTGGTGATTCTCTGATCCACATCTACGCAGACGACACCATTCTGTATACTTCTGGCCCTTCTTTGGACACTGTGTTATTAACTAACCTCCAGACGAGCTTCAATTCCGTACAACTCTCCTTCCGTGGCCTCCAACTGCTCATAAAACGCAAGTAAAACTAAATGCATGCTCTTCAAACGATCGCTGCCCATACCTACCTGCCCGTCCAGCATCACTACTCTGGACGGTTTTGACTTAGAATATGTGGACAACTACAAATACCTAGGTGTCTGGTTAGACTGTAAACTCTCCTTCCAGACTCACATTAAGCATCTCCAATCCAAAATTAAATATAGAATTGGCTTCCTACTTCACAACAAAGCATCCTTCAGTCATGCTGCCAAACATTCCCTCGTAAAACTGACTATCCTACCGATCCTTGACTTCGATGATGTCATTTACAAAATAGCCTCCAACACTCTACTCAGCAAATTGGATGCAGTCTATCACAGTGCCATCCGTTTTGTCACCAAAGCCCCATATACTACCCACCACGTGACCTGTATGCTCTCGTTGGCTGGCCCTCGCTTCATATTCATCGCCAAACCCACTGGCTCCAGGTCATCTATAAGTCTTTGCTAGGTAAAGCCCAGCCTTATCTCAGCTCACTGGTCACCATAGCAGCACCCACCGGTAGCATGCGCTCCAGCAAGTATATTTCACTGGTCACCCCCAAAGCCAATTCCTCCTTTGGTCGCCTTTCCTTTCAGTTCTCTGCTGCCAATAACTGGAACGAACTGCAAATATCAATGAAGCTGGAGATTCATATCTCCCTCACTAATTTTAAGCACCAGCTGTCAGAGGAGCTCACAGATCACTGCACTTGTACATAGCCCATCTGTAAATAGCCCATCCAACTACCTCATCCCCATACTGTTATATATTTTATTTATTTTGCTCCTTTGCACCGCAGTATCTCTACTTGCACACTCATCTTCTGCACATCTATCACTCCAGTGTTTATTGCCCTATTGTAATTATTTCGCCATGACCTATTTATTGCCTTAACTCCCTTATCCTACCTCATTTGCACACACTTTATTGCCTTTTCTATTGTATTATTGACAGTATGTTTGTTTATTCCATGTGTAACACTGTGTTGTTGTTTGTGTCGCACTGCTTTGCTTTATCTTGGCCAGGTCGCAGTTGTAAATGAGAACTTGTTCTCAACTAGCCTACCTGGTTAAATAAAGGTGAAATAAATCAAATAAAAATCACGTCTCTCCTCCTATCCCATCATCACGTCTCTCCTCTCCTCCAATCCCATCATCATGTCTCTCATCTCCTCCAATCCCATCATCATGTCTCTCCTCTCCTCCTATCCCATCATCCTGTCTCTCCTCTCCTCCAATCCCATCATCATGTCTCTCCTCTCCTCCTATCCCATCATCATGTCTCTCATCTCCTCCAATCCCATCATCATGTCTCTCCTCTCCTCCAATCCCATCATCATGTCTCTCCTCTTCTCCCATCAGCATGTCTCTCCTCTCCTCCTATCCCATCATCATGTCTCTCCTCTCCTCCAATCCCATCATCATGTCTCTCCTCCCATCTCATCATCATGTCTCTCATCTCCTCCAATCCCATCATCATGTCTCTCCTCCTATCCCATCATCATGTCTCTCCTCTCCTCCAATCCCATCATCATGTCTCTCCTCTCCTCCTATCCCATCATCATGTCTCTCCTCCTATCCCATCATCATGTCTCTCCTCTCCTCCAATCCCATCATCACGTCTCTCCTCCTATCCCATCATCATGTCTCTCCTCTCCTCCTATCCCATCATCATGTCTCTCCTCTTCTCCCATCAGCATGTCTCTCCTCTCTTCCTATCCAATCATCTTGTCTCTCCTCTTATGCCATCATCACATCTCTCCTCCAATCCCATCATCATGTCTCTCCTATCCCATCATCATGTCTCTCCTCTCCTCCTATCCCATCATCATGTCTCTCCTCTCCTCCAATCCCATCATCATGTCTCTCCTCTCCTCCTATCCCATCATCATGTCTCTCCTCCTATCCCATCATCATGTCTCTCCTCTCCTCCAATCCCATCATCACGTCTCTCCTCCTATCCCATCATCATGTCTCTCCTCTCCTCCTATCCCATCATCATGTCTCTCCTCTTCTCCCATCAGCATGTCTCTCCTCTCTTCCTATCCAATCATCTTGTCTCTCCTCTTATGCCATCATCACATCTCTCCTCCAATCCCATCATCATGTCTCTCCTATCCCATCATCATGTCTCTCCTCTCCTCCTATCCCATCATCATGTCTCTCCTCTCCTCCAATCCCATCATCATGTCTCTCCTCTCCTCCTATCCCATCATCATGTCTCTCCTCCTATCCCATCATCATGTCTCTCCTCTCCTCCAATCCCATCATCACGTCTCTCCTCCTATCCCATCATCATGTCTCTCCTCTCCTCCTATCCCATCATCATGTCTCTCCTCCTCCCATCAGCATGTCTCTCCTCTCTTCCTATCCAATCATCTTGTCTCTCCTCTTATGCCATCATCACATCTCTCCTCCAATCCCATCATCATGTCTCCCCTCTCCTCCTATCCCATCATCATGCGTTGTGAAATTTAAAATGTATGTTCGATTTAGCTGACATATGCAGCATTTCCGGTTAATGAAGTAACGCTGAACGCTGGAACACAGTTATTACATTTTCATTTGAATCCAGACCTTAGTCTAAGTGAATTGGATGCTAAGCTAACGTCAGTCTAAGTGAATAGGATGCTAAACTAACTTCAGTCTAAGTGAATGGGATGCTAAGCTAACGTCTGTCTAAGTGAAATGGATGTTAATATAACATTATTCTACTTCTCCCTTGTGTGTTTTCTGTAGGCTGGAAGCTGAACCCCATGGTGGGAGCTGTCTATGGCCCTGAATTGTATGCAGGTAAAACTACACTGATACATACGACACAACAATGCAAGCTATCGCTATCACAGTTCATCTTCACCTGAACGTCGGTCTGGCCAACATTATAATATAAAGTATCAGACTCAAGCCACAACAGTCTCCCTCATTCTGCACAGATCTCTCTCTCTCTCTCTCTCTCTCTCTCTGCATGCTGGGAGTGTTTGGTGCATGCTGGTAATTGTTTGAGCGAGTGCTAAGTGTAGAGTTAGATATCCTGGGTTTTCTTTCGGTTTTCCTTTTCTTGGTGATATCCTTTTTCTTCTATGCATGATTAAGATTATTATATTTACTTTTTTTGTTGTGGTAGAATTAAGTATATTGTTTTTCGTGTCGAAATTACCCCTGACTTTGGCAGGGATGGTGACCCGAATGGGGATGCCGTCCCTGTCACTTCGGCACGGCTTCAGGTGTGTTACTGAAGCTACTGTCACGGTGGAGGAGTTTCTGGTCACCGTGGGAGAGAAGGTAGGATATGAGAATGTTGCTTATGCGTCACGGATGAATAAAGCGGTGGTGGTTTTTCTTAAAGAAGAGCGTCTTGTTGATCGTATGGTTGAGCAAGGCGTACTTCTTAAAGGAATGTTTATTCAAGTTACGCTGCTTTTTTCTCCGTCAACAAGGGTAACGATTTCAAATGTACCGCCGTTTATTCCCAATGAGCTATTGGAGCGCGAGTTATTGCGGTTTGGGAAGTTTGCAAGTTCAATTAAGATTGTCCCGTTGGGTTGCAAACACCCGGCGTTGAAGCAGGTTATGTCTTTTCGGCGACAGGTGTTTATGTTTTTGGACTCAACGCAGCAGACTTTGGAGTTATCGTTTAAAGTCAAGTATGACATCAGACTGTAGATGGCTTATGCTAGTACGGGTAGTCAATGGTGTTTTGAGTGTGGGGATGTTGGCCATAAGCGACATGCTTGCCCGAAAAGGGAGAAGGCGGAGGGAGGGGTGCAGGTGGTCCTCGTAACGCCTGGGCCCACTGATGTAGGGAGAGGTGGGCCAACAGCGGAAGAGCAGTCACTAGAACCTGTTGCTGAGAAACAAGTTGTCCGTGTTGAGGGTACGGAGTTGCAGCTTGTACCAGAGGGAAATGTTATGCAGCAGAAAAATATTGTTGTAGAAGGTAAGGACGTATCTGAAGAGCCATTTCCTCAGACTGGTGAGGAGTTGCACACTACTAGTAATGGGGTACAGGAGGGGTTTCATGTGGAGCTAGGCTCCCATGTAGTGGAGGAGATGTCCACTACTAGTAATGGGGTACAGGTGGGGCTACTCTCCCAGGTAGTGGAGGAGATGTCCACTACTAGTAATGGGGTACAGGTGGGGCTACTCTCCCAGGTAGTGGAGGAGATGTCCACTACTAGTAATGAGGTACAGGTGGGGCTACTCTCCCAGGTAGTGGAGGAGATGTCCACTACTAGTAATGAGGTACAGGTGGAGCTAGTCTCCCAGGTAGTGGAGGAGATGTCCACTACTAGTAATGGGGTACAGGTGGGGCTAGTCTCCCAGGTAGTGGAGGAGATGTCCACTACTAGTAATGAGGTACAGGTGGAGCTAGTCTCCCAGGTAGTGGAGATGTCCACTACTAGTAATGGGGTACAGGTGGAGCTAGTCTCCCAGGTAGTGGAGGAGATGTCCACTACTAGTAATGGGGTTCAGGTGGGGCTAGTCTCCCAGGTAGTGGAGGAGATGTCCACTACTAGTAATGGGGTTCAGGTGGAGGAGATGTCCACTACTAGTAATGAGGTACAGGTGGGGCTACTCTCCCAGGTAGTGGAGGAGATGTCCACTACTAGTAATGAGGTACAGGTGGAGCTAGTCTCCCAGGTAGTGGAGGAGATGTCCACTACTAGTAATGGGGTACAGGTGGGGCTAGTCTCCCAGGAAGTGGAGGAGATGTCCACTACTAGTAATGGGGTTCAGTGGATTTTACTGTTGATCGCACTGCTGAAGAACCTCACCTGCGGTCAGAAACTTGTCTGTCTGGTTTATTAACTGAGTTTGAGCTTTCTGATGTGTGGAGAGTAAGGAATGCAAAAGTTAGGCAGTACACACGGCTAAAAGTTAATGAAGGTCGTGTCAGTGCAGCAAGGTTAGACAGGTTGTATGTATCTGATCACTACTGTAGTAGGGTTGGAAGGTTAGACAGGTTGTATGTATCTGATCACTACTGTAGTCGGGTTGGAAGGTTAGACAGGTTGTATGTATCTGATCACTACTGTAGTAGGGTTGGAAGGTTAGACAGGTTGTATGTATCTGATCACTACTATAGTAGGATTGGAAGGTTAGACAGGTTGTATGTATCTGATCACTACTGTTGTAGGATTGGAAGGTTAGACAGGTTGTATGTATCTGATCACTACTGTAGTAGGGTTGGAAGGTTAGACAGGTTGTATGTATCTGATCACTACTGTAGTCGGGTTGGAAGGTTAGACAGGTTGTATGTATCTGATCACTACTGTAGTAGGGTTGGAAGGTTAGACAGGTTGTATGTATCTGATCACTACTATAGTAGGATTGGAAGGTTAGACAGGTTGTATGTATCTGATCACTACTGTTGTAGGATTGGAAGGTTAGACAGGTTGTATGTATCTGATCACTACTGTAGTAGGGTTGGAAGGTTAGACAGGTTGTATGTATCTGATCACTACTATAGTAGGATTGGAAGGTTAGACAGGTTGTATGTATCTGATCACTACTGTAGTAGGATTGGAAGGTTAGACAGGTTGTATGTATCTGATCACTACTGTAGTAGGGTTGGAAGGTTAGACAGGTTGTATGTATCTGATCACTACTGTAGTAGGGTTGGAAGGTTAGACAGGTTGTATGTATCTGATCACCACTGTAGTAGGGTTGGAAGGCTAGACAGGTTGTATGTATCTGATCACTACTGTAGTAGGGTTGGAAGGTGTGATATTACTCCTGTGGGTTTCTCTGATCACCATATTGTTACTGTTGATATTCACTTGTCCTGTCCACGAAAGTCATCATCTTACTGGTATTTTAATGTTAAATTGTTACATGATGTCATGTTTTGTGAAAGGTTTTTGTTGTTTTGGGAAAAATGGAGGGTTACAAAAGGGAATTTTGAGTCCTTGAGACAAAGGTAGGAGGTTGGGAAAGCCCATATACGATTATTTTGTCAACAGTATACTGCTCTGTCACGTATTGAAGCTAAAGAGACTATCAGGGCCCTTGAACAGGACATGAAATCTATTGAATTGAAGCTGCTCACTCAGAACGACCCTGGACTAGTCATGAACTTACAGGACAAGAGACATGAACTGAGGTCATTTCTACATGAAAGAGTGAAGGGTGCCTTGATTAGGTCTCGGTTCGCTTCCCTCAAGGATATGGATGCTCCTAGCGCTTTCTTTTATAACCACTAGGACAGTCGACATTACAACGTAAACAGATGGTCTGCCTTCGTCTCCCTGATGGGAAGGTGACCACAGATGACAGGGAAATGCGTCAACAAGCCGTGGATTTCTACTCTGCCCTCTATAAGGCGGAGGATTGTGACACTCTGTGTACTGAACAGTTGTTACACGGTCTTCCTCAATTAGGACCTGAGCAGAGAGTTGCTTTGGACTCTGACATTACTCTGCAAGAGCTGTCCACAGCAGTTATGCAGCTCTCAACAGTTCGAGCCCCTGGCATTTATGGTTTACCATCTGAGTTTTATAAGCACTTTTGGGGGTCTATTGGGGAGGATTTTTATGAAGTGGTGTGTGAATCCTTTCATGAGGGTTCTCTTCCTGTATCCTGTCAACGTGCAGTGCTTTCACTGTTGCCAAAAAAGGGAGATTTGGCTCTCATAAAAAATTGGAGACCTGTTGCATTGCTGTGTGCAGAATATAAAATTGTATCTAAATGTCTCTCAAACAGGTTGAAAGAGTATCTGGGATTGTTGGTCCACAAGGACCAGTCTTACTGTGTACCTGACCGCTCTATTGTTGACAACTTGTTTCTAATAAGAGATGTTTTAGACATTTGTAAACTGTCTGATGTAAATGTGTGTTTACTTTCTTTGGATCAGACTGTCAAGGTGGAAATGGGTGCTACCCCAGCTGTCTTATAGGGGAAGGGTACTGGTAGCTAATAATCTAGCTGCCTCTACCCTGTGGCTCAGACTAATGATTTTACAGCCACCTGTCTGATACAAGAGCTTCAGAGGACCCTTGTCAATTTCTTCTGGTCTGGACAACACTGGATTAAAGCTGCAGCCCTGTAGCTGCCACTGCACAAGGGTGGGCAAGGCCTGGTGGATATTTCATCCAGGATCATGGCATTCCGGCTTCAAGCAGCCCAGGGACTGTTGTTGTACAGTGACGGTTCTAGCTGGGTCGACACAGCCGACACATTGATGAGGAGAGCAGGCTGTTTGGGCTTAGACAAGCACCTTTTCCTCTTAAAGCTGGAGGGGGGTGATTTGCCTGGCCTGACTCCATTTTATGAGTCAAAAGGGTGTAGTTGTGTTGCTTAATTTTGTGTTAGGGGCAGCAAAATTAGCGATATGGAAGACCCGAAAGAACAGTATTCGGGGACAGGGGTCTGTTGATGTGGTGGGAATGCTGGAGGGAATGTTGGCAGCGAGACTGAGGGTTGAGTTTGCCTATTATAAACTGGTCAACAATATTGATCTGTTTATGAGTATATGGGGTATTCAGAGGCTGTTGTGTTTAGTTACTGTGGAGGAGGAATTGGAGTTGTGTTTTTAATTGATGTGTAACTGTGGTTTTGTATAAGTATTTATTGTGTTGTGGGTTCCCAGACCCCAATAAAGATTATTTAAAACTCTCTCTCTCTCGGTCTCTCTCGCTCTCTCTCATATATATAAGCCGGTATGTATGTGGTGTTGTGTATTCATTTGTGCATGTGGATACGTGCGTGCTCACGTGTGTGCCTATTTGTGTGTGTGTGTACATGCTCCTTTCATTTAGAGGAAGTGCTGTGACTGTCTGCGGACTTTAACACCTCTCCATCTTGCTCATTAGACTGAAATCTGTTCATTCCAAGACAGCTTTACTGCCAAGCTCTAAATAACAGCCATCCATCTATTTTATTTCTCCTCCCCTCCCCCCTCCTGCCCTCCCCTCTCCCCTCATCCACTCCCCTTTCCTCCCCACTCCTCCCCCCTCATCCACTCCCTCACGATCCTGAACCCTAATATATTGAGTTGTCTTAAACATGCCAGTAAAGTTTGCCAAGCCTAAACGACGCCATATGCCTCTGCAAGTCCCATGTGGCAGCCATGGTGGAGGGGTGTGTGTGTGTGTGTTGGTGTGTGTGCGTGCATGTGTGTACCATTCCTACCATAAGAAGCAGTCGCAATATCACCGGAAAATAAATCCTAGCAAAACAACCTCTATACCTCCCTCGCTTCTCCCATCCTCTCTTCCCTCCCTTCTTCCCTACACTAGTCCTCTTCCTCCCTCCTTTTCTTTCAAAATATGAACAATTAAATATTCCTGTAGCGGAAGTGTTGGGTCTGGATTTCTTCTGGAATAATTAGAGCTGCGTTTAATCTACTTTGGGGAGGGAATAGAGCGAGATGTAACGGCCATTAATCACTCTTTATCAGTGCGGCGTTCCGAGCGAGGATCAGCGGAATTGGAGCCCATAAATGATGTGTGTGTGACAGAACACTCCGTCTCCATTCCTGTGGTTGGCTACAGGTTTATTGTGTTCAAATCCCTTTCAGAAAGAATGACAGATGAGAGAGAGGAGAGGTTAGAGAGAGAGAAAGAGAGGAGAGGGAGAGTTAGAAAGAAGGGAGAGAGAGGCAGAGAGAGAGAGCAAGAGAGAGGAGAGAGAGAGAGCGGATGATAATAAATGCAGAGCAGAATTAGGCCGATAACTGCTAATTATCAAAATCCAGAAAAGAGCCATTAAATTCTACAACCACCTAAAAGGAAGCGATTCCCAAACCTTCCATAACAAAGCCATCACCTACAGAGAGATGAACCTGGAGAAGAGGTCCCTAAGCAAGCTGGTCCTGGTGGTTCTGTTCACAAACACAAACACACCCCACAGAGCCCCAGGACAGCGACACAATTAGACCCAACCACATCATGAGAAAACTGAAATATAATTACTTGACACATTGGAAAACAAAAAAACAGAGCAAACTAGAATGCTATTTGGCCCTAAACAGAAAGTACACAGAATACCTGACCACTGTGACTGACCCAAACCTAAGGAAAGCTTTGACTATGTACAAACTCAGGGAGCATAGCCTTGCTATTGAGAAAGGTTGCCGTAGGCAGACCTGGCTCTCAAGAGAAGACAGGCTATGTGCATACTGCCCACAAAATGAGGTGGTATCTGAACTGCACTTCCTAATCTCCTGCCAAATGTATGACCATATTAGAGACACATATTTCCCTCAGATTACACAAACCCTAAAGAATTTGAAAACAAACCCAGTTTTGATAAACTCCCATATCTACTGGGTGAAATACCACAGTGTGGTTTCACAGCAGCAAGATGTGTGACCTGTTGCCTCAAGAAAAGGACGACAAGTGAAGAACAAACACCATTGTAAATACAACCCATACAGTGGCTTGCATAAGTATTCATCCCCTTGGCATTTTTCCTATTATGTTTTTTATTGTGGAGCAAACAAGAAATAAGACCAAAAAAAACTAGAGTGCATAACAATTCACCCCCCCAAAATCAATACTTTGTAGAGCCACCTTTTGCAGCAATTACAGCTGCAAGTCTCTTGGGGTATGTCTCTATAAGCTTGGCACATCTAGACACTGGGATGTTTGCCCATTCTTCAAGGCAAAACTGCTCCAGCTCCTTCAAGTTGGATGGGTTCCGCTGATGTACAGCAATCTTTAAGTCATACCACAGATTCTCAATTGGATTGAGGTCTGGGCTTTGACTAGGCCATTCCAAGACATTTAAATGTTTCCCCTTGAACCACTCGAGTGTTGCTTTAGCAGTATGCTTAGGGTCATTGTCCTGCTGGAAGGTGAACCTCCACCCCAGTCTCAAATCTCTGGAAGACTGAAACAGGTTTCCCGCAAGAATTTCCCTGTATTTAGCACCATCCATCATTCCTTCAATTCTGACCAGTTTACCAGTCCCTGCCGATGAAAAACATCCCCACAGAATGATGCTGCCACCACCATGCTTTACTGTGGGGATGATTTTCTCGGGGTGATGAGAGGTGTTGGGTTTGCGCCAGGCATAGCTGTAACGGACGTCATATGAAGGGGACCAAGGCGCAACGTGTTGAGTGCTCATCGTAAATCTTTATGAAAATTGAACACTGAATACAAATAAACAAAAACGACAGCCAACAGTTCCGTCAGGTTAATCTAACAAAATAGAAAACAACTACCCACAAAACACAATAGAAAAAACCCCAACTTAAATATGATCTCCAATTAGAGACAACACAAACCAGCTGCCTCTAATTGGAGATCATCCCAAAACTCCAACATTGAAATATAAAAACAAGAACTAAACATAGAAACAAAAAACATAGAATGCCCACCCATATCACACCCTGACCTAACTAAACAGAGACAAAACAGCTCTCTTAGGTCAGAGCGTGACAATAGCGTTTTCCTTGATGGCCAAAAAGCTAAATTTTTGTCTCATCTGACCAGAGTACCTTTTTCCATATGTTTGGGGAGTCTCCCACAAGCCTTTTGGCGAACACCAAATGTGTTTGCTTATTCTTTTCTTTAAGCAATGGCTTTTTTTCTGGCCACTCTTCCGTAAAGCCCAGCTCTGTGGAGTGTACGGCTTAAAGTGGTCCTATGCACAGATACTCCAATCTCCGCTGTTGAGCTTTGCAGCTCCTTCAAGGTTACCTTTGGTCTCCTTGTTGCCTCTCTGATTAACGCCCTCCTTGCCTGGTCCTTGAGTTTTGGTGGGTGGCCCTCTCTTGGCAGGTTTATTGTGGTGCAATATTCTTTACATTTTTTAATAATGGATTTAATAGTGTTCCGTGGGATGTTCAAAGTTTGGGATAGTTCTTTATAACCCAACCCTGATCTGTACTGTTTGGAGAGCACCTTCGTCTTCATGGTGCCGCTTGCTTAGTGGTGCCCCTTGCTTAGTGGTGTTGCAGACTCTGGGGCCTTTCAGAACAGGTGTATATATACTGAGATCATGTGACAGATCATGTGACACTTAAATAAAGTCCACCTGTGTGCAATCTAACTAATTATGTGACATCTGAAGGTAATTGGTTGCACCAGATCTTATTTAGGGGCTTCAAAGCAAAGGCGGTGAATACAAATGCATGTACCACTTTTCAGTTTTTTATTTTAAACAAGTTCATTTTTGATTTCACTTCACCAATTTTGACTATTTTGTGTATGTCCATTACATGAAATACAAATAAAATCTATTTAAATTACAGGTTGTAATGAAACAAAATAGGAAAAACGCCAAGGGGGATGAATACTTTTGCAAGGCACTGTATTCTCTACCTGTATTTATGTTTATTTATTTTCCCTTTTGTACTTTAACTATTTGCACATAATATGACATTTGAAATGTCTTTATTCTTTTGGAACTCTTGTGAGTGTAATGTTTACTGTTCATTTTTATTGTTTATTTCACTTTTGTTTATTATCTACTTCACTTCCAACTTCACTTCCTTTCGTAATGTTTCCCATGCCAATAAAGCCTATGAATTGAAATTGAGAGTGGAGAGAGAGAGTGAGAGTGAGTGAGAGAGAGAGAACGAGAGAGAGCAGCTGGTTAAATACACGTGACACAGACACACACACAAACAAGCATAGACATATGCATTCACACACATGGATGCCAGGTGAGAACGACCACTTGGTTCTTTACCTTTTCCACACTGATGGAGTAGGGTTGAACAGAGAGGCACTTCATTATTTAATCACTGTGCCTTTCTGAGGGTGTGTGTGTCTGCACTTATGTGTGTATGTGTGTGTGTGTCCAGGACCACGGTGTGTGTATGTGTGTGTGTGTGTGTGTGTGTGTTCAGGACCACGGTGTGTGTGTGTGTGTGTGTGTGTGTGTGTGTGTGTGTGTGTGTGTGTGTGTGTGTGTGTGTGACTGAGTGGAGTAGACTGTGTGGGTATGAAGGACAATGAGGGACATGCAATAGTGATTGATTGACTCTGTCTGAGTGTATGTAGAGAGGGTGTGTGTGTGTGTGTGTGTGTGTGTGCACGGTGTGTGTGTGTGTGTGCACGGTGTGTGTGTGTGTGCATTGTGTGTGTGTGTGTGTGTGTGTGTGTGTGTGTGTGTGAGTGTGTGCACGGTGTGTGAGTGTGTGCACGGTGTGTGAGTGTGTGTGTGTGTGTGCACGGTGTGTGTGCACGGTGTGTGTGTCCTAGTCTGAGTATATACATACAGATTAGCAGCAGAACACAACAAATAAGATTAAAATGCAAAGGGAATTAACAAGGGGATTGGGCCAGAGCTTTTTAACATATGCTGACAACATGTGCAGGTTGGAAGGGGGACATGAGTTTGACTCCGGAGTGTCTCACTCTCACAAAACGCAGACGAGGTCACTGTCAGTTGCTGACCCCGCCTTTTATTGCTAAATCAAGTTAAGGTGTTTAAAAAACAAGAACCCATTTATTTCCCCTGTGTGTGTCCTGTGTGTGTGTGTGTGTGTGTGGTGTCCTGTGTGTGTGTCCTGTGTGTGTGTGGTGTCCTCTGTGTGTGTGTCCTGTGTGTGTGTGGTGTCCTGTGTGTGTGTGTGTGGTGTCCTGTGTGTGTGTGTGGTGTCCTGTGTGTGGTGTCCTGTGTGTGTGGTGTCCTGTGTGTGTGGTGTGCTCTGTGTGTGTGGTGTGCTCTGTGTGTGTGGTGTGCTCTGTGTGTGGTGTCCTGTGTGTGTGGTGTGCTCTGTGTGTGGTGTCCTGTGTGTGTGGTGTCCTGTGTGTGTGGTGTCCTGTGTGTGGTGTCCTCTGTGTGTGTGTGTGTGTGTGTGTGTGGTGTCCTGTGTGTGTGGTGTGCTCTGTGTGTGGTGTCCTGTGTGTGTGGTGTCCTGTGTGTGGTGTCCTGTGTGTGTGGTGTGCTCTGTGTGTGGTGTCCTGTGTGTGTGGTGTGCTCTGTGTGTGGTGTCCTGTGTGTGTGGTGTGTTCTGTGTGTGGTGTCCTGTGTGTGTGGTGTCCTCTGTGTGTGTGGTGTGCTCTGTGTGTGGTGTCCTGTGTGTGTGGTGTGTTCTGTGTGTGGTGTCCTGTGTGGTTCAGTTGGTAGAGCACGGCACTTGCAACACCTGTGGGTTCGATTCCCATGGGGGGACTAGAACGAAAAAGTAAACAAATGTATGCACACTACTGTAAGTTGCTCTGCATAAGAGGCTTTTTTAATTGTCTGAGGCTTAATTAAGCATGATCAGGAGCTAACACTCTGTCACTGTCCCCGAGAACACACACACACATACACACAAGGTAGACAGGCTATATATGGGAGTCTGAAGGCACCTGTATAGGAGAAGTCTTCCAGTACGACTAAGACCGATGAGGAAGCAGTCTGCTGGTAGTGGCAGAAAGCCATGGCCATGTTTCCCAAATGGCACCCTATTCACTTTCTTTGGCCATTTTGGACGTCCCACGGTCTGAAGATTGAGACTGGAGTTAATATTTAATGTTTAATGTTTAATGTTTAGTCAACTATACACACATTAACACTTCCACACAAAAAAAACACCTTACATGCATACAACACACTCACACCTCAGGACGTTACTGAGATACTGGAACTGCCTGGCACCGGCCGATCACACCACGCTCAAAGTCACTTAGGTCACTCGTTTCGACCGTTCTAACGTTCAATCAAACAGTGGTTGAATACCTTGATGTCAGTCTGCCTGCTTTATATAGCAAGCCACGACCACCTGACTCACTGTCTGTAGGAACGAACCATTTCTGTGAACGATGGTGTACCTAATAGACTGGCCATTGTGTATACGTCATGCCCCACATAATGCAAACACACACATAACGATACACACACACACACACACACACATATATAATGAACACACAAACACACAATGTATACACACATACTTCTACCTCTAATAATGCATATATGAGGACAAAGAAGTATGGTAAAATAGGGTCATAATATCAGATATGGAGGTGGATTTGGGAGAAATTGATATTTTTCTTGCGCTATGTCACTATAGCAATGATATAGTGTAAATGCCCGGCATGTTAGTGTTGTCATATCAACGGTTAGAAGGAGGAAGTCAAGGTGTTCTACTGTACAGCAGCAAAGGAAGAAAAATGAGTTATCTATATCTCATCGTCCCCATTATAAGTCTACAGGGAAGAACATTGTCTTGACAACAACACCATTAAAACCTCTTTTGGGCTAGATGTTCTGCTAGCTCCATAACCTCGACAACATTCGGTGAAATTCAAAATACAAAATTCGTAATATTAAACATTCAGGAAAATACAAGTGTCTTACATCGTTTAAAAGCTTAATTTCTTGTTAATCCAGCCGCTTTGTCAGATTTCAAAAAGGCTTTACGGTGAAAGCATACCATGCGATTATCTGAGGACAGCGCCCCACGTACAAAAGCATTACAAACATTTTCCAAACAACCAGAGGCGTCACAAAAGTCAGAAATAGCGATAAAATAAATCACTTATCTTTGTTTGCAATCCCAAGAGTCCAAGCTACATAACAAATGGTTGTTTTGTTCGATAAAGTCCTTCTTTATATCGCAAAAAATTCAGTTTAGTTGGCGCGCTCGATTCAGTAATCCACCGGTTTCCCTCATTCAAAATGCATACAATTGAATCCCAAAAGTTACAAATAATCTTCGTCCAAACAAGTCAAACAACGTTTCTAATCAATCATCAGGTACCCTAATATGTAAATAAATGATCAAATTTAAGACGGAGAATAGTATATTCATTACCGGAGATAAATAACAAAGTGTGCGCTCTCACCGGAACGCACTACAAACACTACAAATTCTAGCTCATTTTTCAAAAAACAAGCCTGAAACTCTTTCTAAAGACTGTTGACATCTACTGGAAGCCCTAGGAACTGCAATCTGGGAGGTATTCCTTTGATTTTCCCATAGACAGACATTACAATGAGAGGTGAGCTCAACAACAACAAAAAATGCCGGATGGATTCACCCCTGGTTTTCGCCTGCTATACTCACAGACATTACTTTAACAGTTTTAGAAACTTTAGAGTGTTTTCTATCCAATTATATGCATATCCTAGCTTCTGGGCCTGAGTAACAGGCAGTGTACTTTGGGCACCTCAGTCATCCAAACTTCCGAATACTGCCCCCTATCCCTAAGAAGTTATTAATACTGACACCCACTACCACAAAGCTGTATTCCCACTACTACAACTTATTTCACAACCAGAAATACTTCAAGACCACCAAGCATACACATTGTCTTTAGGAAATGTGATTTTCTGGTTGTTCTATTCCTGCTCCTCAGAACACTGCCTGTTCAAACCCTCCTTGGGTTACTCCTCAGAACACTGCCTGTTCAAGCCCTCCTTGGGTTACTCCTCAGAACACTGCCTGTTCAAGCCCTCCTTGGGTTACTCCTCAGAACACTGCCTGTTCAAGCCCTCCTTGGGTTACTCCTCAGAACACTGCCTGTTCAAACCCTCCTTGGGTTACTCCTCAGAACACTGCCTGTTCAAGCCCTCCTTGGGTTACTCCTCAGAACACTGCCTGTTCAAGCCCTCCTTGGGTTACTCCTCAGAACACTGCCTGTTCAAGCCCTCCTTGGGTTACTCCTCAGAACACTGCCTGTTCAAACCCTCCTTGGGTTACTCCTCAGAACACTGCCTGTTCAAACCCTCCTTGGGTTACTCCTCAGAACACTGCCTGTTCAAACCCTCCTTGGGTTACTCCTCAGAACACTGCCTGTTCAAACCCTCCTTGGGTTACTCCTCAGAACACTGCCTGTTCAAACCCTCCTTGGGTTACTCCTCAGAACACTGCCTGTTCAAGCCCTCCTTGGGTTACTCCTCAGAACACTGCCTGTTCAAACATTCCTTGGGTTACTCCTCAGAACACTGCCTGTTCAAACATTCCTTGGGTTACTCCTCAAATTGGCTGCAATAGTTTATCATTCTGACTTGTTGTTTTTAGTCTGTTTCTGCCCAAGACTAAGATGAGAGAGGAGGGCCCGCTGATCTGTATGCAGGCCATTGTGGGTCATTATGAACTGGCCGTGTGTGTGTGTGTGTGTGTGTGTGTGTGTGTGTGTGTGTGTGTGTGTGTGTGTGTGTGTGTGTGTGTGTGTGTGTGTGTGTGTGTGTGTGTGTGTGTGTGTGTGTGTGTGTGTGTGTGTAATTATGGACTGGCCCTGTGTGTGTGAAGGCTGTGCTCACGTGTTGATTGAAGGTTAAAGAGGGACCTTCGGCTTGGCAAACACTGAGACTCCCGTCCTCACTGGTGTGTGTGCGTACTGGCAACCCATCCAACCCTCACTCCCCTCGGCAGACTCTGCAACCCCTGCCGACCCTGGGCTGTCCCCTCCCAGTGTGTGTGTCTGCTGCTCCAAATAATACGCCCCATCTGCTTCCTGACCCCGCTGCCAGAACACTGGGTCTCTCTCCAACTCTCTCAACCACCTCCACCACTCTCTTTATCTCCCTTCAGTCTGTCTATCCTTAGATCTCCATCTCTCTTTATCTCCCTTCAGTCTGTCTATCCTTAGATCTCCATCTCTCTTTATCTCCCTTCAGTCTGTCTATCCTTAGATCTCCATCTCTCTTTATCTCCCTTCAGTCTGTCTATCCTTAGATCTCCATCTCTCTTTATCTCCCTTCAGTCTGTCTATCCTTAGATCTCCATCTCTCTTTATCTCCCTTCAGTCTGTCTATCCTTAGATCTCCATCTCTCTTTATCTCCCTTCAGTCTGTCTATCCTTAGATCTCCATCTCTCTTTATCTCCCTTCAGTCTGTCTATCCTTAGATCTCCATCTCTCTTTATCTCCCTTCAGTCTGTCTATCCTTAGATCTCCATCTCTCTTTATCTCCCTTCAGTCTGTCTATCCTTAGATCTCCATCTCTCTTTATCTCCCTTCAGTCTGTCTATCCTTAGATCTCCATCTCTCTTATCTCCCTTCAGTCTGTCTATCCTTAGATCTCCATCTCTCTTTATCTCCCTTCAGTCTGTCTATCCTTAGATCTCCATCTCTCTTTATCTCCCTTCAGTCTGTCTATCCTTAGATCTCCATCTCTCTTTATCTCCCTTCAGTCTGTCTATCCTTAGATCTCCATCTCTCTTTATCTCCCTTCAGTCTGTCTATCCTTAGATCTCCATCTCTCTTTATCTCCCTTCAGTTTGTCTATCCTTAGATCTCCATCTCTCTTTATTTCACTCCAACATATCCCTTTCTCCTTTTTTTTATTTATTTCTTTCTTTTTTCTTTTTTGTTTCTCTCTGTCTAGTTCCCTCTCTCTGTCTAGTTTTCTCTCTCTGTCTAGTTCTCTCTCTGTCTAGTTTTCTCTCTCTGTCTAGTTCCCTCTCTCTGTCTAGTTTCCTCTCTCTGTCTAGTTCTCTCTCTATCTAGTTCCCTCTCTCTCTCTCTGTCTAGTTTCCTCTCTCTGTCTAGTTCTCTCTCTGTCTAGTTCCCTCTCTCTGTCTAGTTCCCTCTCTCTATCTAGTTACATCTCTCTCTGTCTAGTTCCCTTTGTCTAGTTCCCTCTGTCTAGTTCTCTCTCTCTCTGTCTAGTTCCCTCTCTCTGTCTAGTTTCCTCTCTCTGTCTAGTTCTCTCTCTGTCTAGTTTTCTCTCTCTCTCTGTCTAGTTCTCTCTCTGTCTAGTTTTCTCTCTCTCTCTGTCTAGTTCTCCCTCTGTCTAGTTTTCTCTCTCTCTCTGTCTAGTTCTCTCTCTGTCTAGTTTTCTCTCTCTCTCTGTCTAGTTCTCTCTCTGTCTAGTTTTCTCTCTCTCTCTGTCTAGTTCTCTCTCTGTCTAGTTTTCTCTCTCTGTCTAGTTCCCTCTCTCTCTGTCTAGTTCCCTCTCTCTGTCTAGTTCCCTCTCTCTGTCTAGTTTCCTCTCTGTCTAGTTCTCTCTCTATCTAGTTCCCTCTCTCTCTCTCTGTCTAGTTTCCTCTCTCTGTCTAGTTCCCTCTCTCTATCTAGTTACATCTCTCTCTGTCTAGTTCCCTCTGTCTAGTTCCCTCTGTCTAGTTCTCTCTCTCTCTGTCTAGTTCCCTCTCTCTGTCTAGTTCCCTCTCTCTGTCTAGTTTCCTCTCTCTGTCTAGTTCTCTCTCTATCTAGTTCCCTCTCTCTCTCTCTGTCTAGTTTCCTCTCTCTGTCTAGTTCTCTCTCTGTCTAGTTCCCTCTCTCTGTCTAGTTCCCTCTCTCTATCTAGTTACATCTCTCTCTGTCTAGTTCCCTCTGTCTAGTTCCCTCTGTCTAGTTCTCTCTCTCTCTGTCTAGTTTCCTCTCTCTGTCTAGTTTCCTCTCTCTGTCTAGTTCTCTCTCTGTCTAGTTTCCTCTCTCTGTCTAGTTCTCTCTCTGTCTAGTTTCCTCTCTCTGTTTAGTTCTCTCTCTGTCTAGTTTCTCTCTCTGTCTAGTTCTCTCTCTGTCTAGTTCTCTCTCTGTCTAGTTCTCTCTCTCTGTCTAGTTCCCTCTCTCTGTCTAGTTTCCTCTCTCTGTCTAGTTCTCTCTCTGTCTAGTTTCCTCTCTCTGTCTAGTTTTCTCTCTCTCTCTGTCTAGTTCTCTCTCTGTCTAGTTTTCTCTCTCTGTCTAGTTCTCTCTCTGTCTAGTTTTCTCTCTCTGTCTAGTTCTCTCTCTATCTAGTTTCCCTCTCTCTCTCTCTGTCTAGTTCCCTCTCTCTCTGTCTAGTTCCCTCTCTCTCTCTGTCTAGTTCCCTCTCTCTGTCTAGTTCCCTCTCTCTCTCTGTCTAGTTTCCTCTCTCTCTATATATCTAGTTCCCTGTCTCTCTCCGTCTAGTTCCCTCTCTCTCTCTGTCTAGTTTCCTCTCTCTCTCTGTCTAGTTCTCTCTCTCTCTCTGTCTAGTTTCCTCTCTCTCTGTCTAGTTCTCTCTCTCTGTCTAGTTCCCTCTCTCTGTCTAGTTCTCTCTCTCTCTCTCCTATCTCTCTCTCTCTATCCACTCTTCTCCTCTCTCTCTCGGGGGGGGTGGCTCCTCTCTCTCGGTCCTGGTCTGTCTAGTATTACCTCTCTCCTGTCTAGTTCCCGTCTCTCTGTCTAGTTCCCTCTGCGGTCTGTCTAGATCCGCTCTCCTGTCTAGTTCTCTCTCTCTCTTCCCGTCTAGTTCCCCGGGGTGCTCATCTCTGTTTAGTTCCCTCTCCTCTCTCCGTCTAGTTCCCTCTCTTCCTTGTAGGAGTGCCCGTCTCGCACTCTCCACTAGTTCTCTGTCTCCTGTCTAGTTCTCTCTCTCGTCTGTCTGAATTCTCCTCCGTCCCTCTCTCTGTCTAGTTCTCTCTCGCTCGTGGGGGGGTGGGCGCGTCTAGTTCCCGGTGCTGGGCGGTTCTCCTGGTTAGGTGTCCCGCCTCGAGGTCTGCCATCTGAGTGCCCTCTCTCAGGTCTGTCTAGTGTGCGGGGGGCCGCGCAGGGGGGACTCCTCTCCGTTTAGTTCCCTCTCTCTCTGTTTAGTTCCCTCTCTCTCTCTGTCTAGTTCCCTCTCTCTCTCCATCTAGTTCCCTCTCTCTCTCTGTCTAGTTCCCTCTCTCTCTCCGTTTAGTTCCCTCTCTCTCTGTTTAGTTCCCTCTCTCTCTGTTTAGTTCCCTCTCTCTCTCTGTCC